>NW_027014024.1:0-257272 GCF_036934945.1 Oncorhynchus masou masou | reverse complement strand
ATTATCCTACTGAACAGTACAGCTTGGGTTGGTCTACTATTATCCTACTGAACATTACAGCTTGGGTTGGTCTACTATTATCCTACTGAACAGTACAGCTTGGGTTGGTCTACTATTATCCTACTGAACAGTACAGCTTGGGTTGGTCTACTATTATCCTACTGAACAGTACAGCTTGGGTTGGTCTACTATTATCCTACTGACCTGTACAGCTTGGGTTGGTCTACTATTATCCTACTGAACAGTACAGCTTGGGTTGGTCTACTATTATCCTACTGAACATTACAGCTTGGGTTGGTCTACTATTATCCTACTGAACAGTACAGCTTGGGTTGGTCTACTATTATCCTACTGAACAGTACAGCTTGGGTTGGTCTACTATTATCCTACTGAACAGTACAGCTTGGGTTGGTCTACTATTATCCTACTAAACAGTACAGCTTGGGTTGGTCTACTATTATCCTACTGAACAGTACCACTTGGGTTGGCCTGTAATGAAATTCCTACTGACCAGTATGGCTTGGGTTGGTCTACTATTATCCTACTGAACAGTAATTACTATTATCCTAGAGTAAAAAGTAATTAAAGAGAAACAGTAATATAACAATAGCAGGACTATATACAGGTCAGTACCTGGCTCTCCAGAGAAGACAGGCTATGTGCCCACAACCCACAAAATGAGGTGGAAACTGAGATGCACTTCCTAACCTCCTGCCAAATGTATGACCAGTTAATTCATACTGTATGTTGTAGTCTGTTAATCTCAGTTAATTGATACTGTATGTTGTAGTCTGTCCAAGAGGGGAATCACACAGACTGATCTCAGTTAATTGATACTGTATGTTGTAGTCTGTCCAAGAGGGGAATCACACAGACTGATCTCAGTTAATTCATACTGTATGTTGTAGTCTGTCTGACAGACATATTTTATTAAAAGCAGAAAGTTGATTACATGGCAGTTTATACTACTAACAACATCAAAACAATAATCTACATCATAATCAATATCATAACATTTATAATCAATAACATCATGAGGTAAACAACAACAAACCAAAATGACTTCAGAAAAAAATGACCTTTGTATTTATTTTTTCAAAAAACAAAGAATGAACAGATGATTATAATAATACCTGGACTAATAATGGAAACACTTCAAGATAAAGAATATAAGAGACACTAAATAAGATGAAGAATCTAAGAGACACTAAAGAAGATAAAGAATCTAAGAGACACTAAATAAGATAAAGAATCTAAGAGACACTAAATAAGATAAAGAATCTAAGAGACACTAAATAAGATGAAGAATCTAAGAGACACTAAATAAGATAAAGAATCTAAGAGACACTAAATAAGATAAAGAATCTAAGAGACACTAAATAAGATGAAGAATCTAAGAGACACTAAATTAGATAAATAAGATGAAGAATAAGAGACACTAAATAAGAAATAAGATAAAGAATCTAAGAGACACTAAATAAGATAAAGAATCTAAGAGACACTAAATAAGATAAAGAATCTAAGAGACACTAAATAAGATGAAGAATCTAAGAGACACTAAATAAGATAAAGAATGAAGAATCTAAGAGACACTAAATAAGATAAAGAATCTAAGAGACACTAAATAAGATAAAGAATCTAAGAGACACTAAATAAGATAAAGAATCTAAGAGACACTAAATAAGATGAAGAATCTAAGAGACACTAAATAAGATAAAGAATCTAAGAGACACTAAATAAGATAAAGAATCTAAGAGACACTAAATAAGATGAAGAATCTAAGAGACACTAAATTAGATGAAGAATCTAAGAGACTAAATAAGATGAAGAATCTAAGAGACACTAAATAAGATAAAGACATGAAGACAAAAGCAAAAATCAATACATTCTGGAACAAAACAGACGTATTTGAGCTACTCTCTTAAAATAATCAAACCCCTATGTTACCAAAACCCTATGTTACCAAAACCCCATGTTACCAAAACAACATGTTACCCAAAACCCCATGTTACCAAAACCCTATGCCACCAAAACATCATGTTACCAAAACCCCATGTTACCAAAACACCATGTTACCAAAACCACATGTTACCAAAACCCCATGTTACCAAAACCCTATGTTAACAAAACCCCATGTTACCCCAAAAAACAAACTAAAATGAATAATGGTGGTTGCAGTCACACCTTTTAGTTTTCTTCCAAGGTTCTAGGAAGATAAACTAATTCTGAACTTGTTATTAAAATTAAAGCCACTTCAGGTTTGACACCACATTTTAAACACCAGTCCACTGCTGACCATCGATTTAAAACACAAAACTGACCTAAGATCAGCATGTAGGGTCAGATTCATTCTACTCCTACTCCGTCCCCTGGGCTGCTCCCTCCTCTCCCGGTCCAGCTTCAACTCTGGAGCTCAGAGAGACCATCTCCATGGCATTGACATAAAGATCCATGCTGCTCACCCTGTTCACTCTCTTCTGCCTCCTGGTGGGCTAGGGAGACACAGCACCAACAGTCAGACATTTACTCTCTCGTATCTCCCTCCCTCTCCCCCTCACCCTCTCCCTCTAGTTTAAATGACTTGTAACATCTGTGTAAATGTCTTTACCTTGTAGTACAGGTAGGAGGTGGTGATTGTTGTCAGTAGGATCAGCAACACTACAACGTGTCTGATGATGAAGGCTGGCAGAGGAGAGGCTGCAAACAGAAACACCTTTGATGAGGGGACTGATCATCATCACATAGATCTGTGGGAAATCTGTCAATGACAAAGTTATAAGTCTGGTTCATGTTCAGTTACCTGTGATGGTGAGGGAGAGGAGCTCACTCTCAGAGGAGAAGTTATGAGCGAAAACATCATTCTCATAAACACAGCTGTAGTTCCCTTGTTGGGAGTCATCTGCAGCAGGGAAGAGGAAGGCAGCAGAGTGATTGACAGCTGGCTGGGTCTGGGTTCTGTTGGAGCCGGTGAACGTGAGGAGGAAGGAGCCTCCTGGGTACTGTGGCTGAGTGGAGCAGGTGATGGTGAAGTTGTAGCCCCTGAACATCTCGGGCCCCTGGTGGCCCCTGAAGACCCCTCCCATTGGGTCAGTCAGGAAGATATCAGGCTGGACCAGGTGATCTGTAACAAATCAAATCAGAGTTTATTTGTCACGTGCACCGAATACAACAGGTGGAAACCTGGCAGTGAAATGCTTACTTACAGGCCCTAACCAACAGTGCAATTTTTAAGTAAAAAAGATATATTATGTGAGCAATAGATTAGTAAAAACAACAGTAAAAAGACAGTGAATATAACCTGTATATAACCTCTCTACTGTATATAACCTCTCTACTCTATATAACCTCTCTACTGTATTTAACCTCTCTACTGTATATAACCTCTCTACTATATATAGCCTCTCTACTGTATATAGCCCCACTACTGTATATAGCCACTCTACTGTATTTTGCCTCTCTACTGTTTATAACCTCTCTACTGTTTATAACCTCACTATATACAGTAGAGAGGTTTTTACAGTAGAGGCTGATGCAACCAGTCAGGGTGCTCTCGATGTTGCAGCTGTAGAACCTTTTGAGGGTCTGAGGACCCATGCCAAATCTTTTTAGTTTCCTGAGTTGGAATAGGTTTTGTCGTGCCCTCTTTACGACTCTCTTGGTGTGTTTGGACCATTCTAGTTTGTTGGTGATGTGGACACCAAGGAACTTAAAGCTCTCAACCAGCTCCACTACAGCCCCGTCAATGAGAATGGGGACGTGCTCGGTCCTCCTTTTCCTTTAGTCCACAATCATCTCCTTCGTCTTGGTTACGTTGAGGGACAGGTTGTTATTCTGACACCACCCGGCCAGGTCTCTGACTTCCTCCCCATAGGCTTGTCATTGTCGGTGATCAGGTATACCACTGTTCTGTCGTCTGCAAACTTAATGATGGTGTTGGAGTCGTGCCTGGCCACGCAGCGTGGGTGAACAGGGAGTACAGGAGGGGACTGAGCACGCACCCCTGGGGGGCTCCAGTGTTGAGGATCAGCGTGGCAGAGGTGTTGCTACCTACCCTCACCACCTGGGGGCGGCCCGACAGGAAGTCCAGGATCCAGTTGCAGAGGGAGGTCTTTAGTCCCAAGGTCCTTAGCTTAGTGATGAGCTTTGAGGGTACTATGGTGTTGAACGCTGAGCTGTAGTCAATTAATAGCATTCTCACGTAGGTGTTCCTTTTGTCCGGGTGGGAAACGGCAGTGTGGAGTGCAATAGAGATTGCATAATCTGTGGATCTGTTTGGGCGGTATGCAAATTGGAGTGGGTCTCAAAGCACTTCATGGCTACGGACGTGAGTACTACGGGTCTGTAGTCATTTAGGCAGTTTGCCTTTGTGTTCTTGGGCACAGGGACTATGGTGGTCTGCTTGAAACATGTTGGTATTACAGACTCAATCAGGGACATGTTGAAAATGTAAGTGAAGACACCTGCCAGTTGGTCAGCACAAGCATGGAGCACACGTCCTGGTAATCTATCTGGCTCTGCGGCCTTGTGAATGTTGACCTGTTTAAATGTCTTACTCACATCGACTACTGAGAGCGTGATCACACAGTCATCCAGAACAGCTGGTGCTCTCGTGCATGCCTCAGTGTTACTTGCCTCGAAGCGAGCACAGAAGTGATTTAGCTTGTCTGCTAGGCTTGTCTCACTGGGAGGCTCGCGGCTGTGCTTCCTTTGTAGTCTGTAATAGTTTGCAAGCCCTGCCACAAGCCCTGCGTTGGAGCTGGTGTAGAATGATTCAGTCTTAGCCCTGTATTGGCGTTTTGCCTGTTTGATGGTTCATCAGAGGCATAGCAGGATTTCTTATAAGCTTCCGGGTTAGAGTCCAGCACCTTGACAGCAGCAGCTCTACCCTTTAGCAAAGCTAACTAAAAAGCAGCATTCCCCGGAGAGGATGACTTTCACTTTAGCAGTGATAAATACATGAACGTCTTTGAGGAAAAAATTATGATTATTAAAAAGCAAATTACAGACTCCTCTTTAAATCTGCGTATTCCTTCAAAGCTCAGTTGTCCTGAGTCTGCACAACTCTGCCAGGACCTAGGATCAAGAGAGACGCTCAAGTGTTTTAGTACTATATCTCTTGACACAATGATGAAAATAATCATGGCCTCTAAACCTTCAAGCTGCATACTGGACCCTATTCCAATAAACTACTGAAAGAGCTGCTTCCTGTGCTTGGCCCTCCTATGTTGAACATAATAAACTGCTCTCTATCCACCGGATGTGTACCAAACTCACTAAAAGTGGCAGTAATAAAGCCTCTCTTGAAAAAGCCAAACCTTGACCCAGAAAATATAAAAAACTATCGGCCTATATCGAATCTTCCATTCCTCTCAAAAATTTTAGAAAAGGCTGTTGCGCAGCAACTCACTGCCTTCCTGAAGACAAACAATGTATACCAAATGCTTCAGTCTGGTTTTAGACCCCATCATAGCACTGAGAGGGCACTTGTGAAGGTGGTAAATGACATTTTAATGGCATCGGACCGAGGCTCTGCATCTGTCCTCGTGCTCCTAGACCACATTCTTTTGGAGAGATTGGAAACCCAAATTGGTCTACACGGACAAGTTCTGGCCTGGTTTAGATCTTATCTGTCGGAAAGATATCAGTTTGTCTCTGTGAATGGTTTGTCCTCTGACAAATAAACTGTAAATTTCAGTGTTCCTCAAGGTTCCGTTTTAGGACCACTATTGTTTTCACTATACATTTTACCTCTTGGGGATGTTATTCGAAAACATAATGTTAACTTTCACTGCCATGTGGATGACACACAGCTGTACATTTCAATGAAACATGGTGAAGCCCCAAAATTGCCCTTGCTAGAAGCATGTGTTTCAGACATAAGGAAGTGGATGGCTGCAAACTTTCTACTTTTAAACTTGGACAAAACAGAGATGCTTATTCTAGGTCCCAAGAAACAAAGAGATCTCCTGTTGAATCTGACAATTAATCTTAATGGTTGTACAGTCGTCTTAAATAAAACTGTGAAGGACCTCGGCGTTACTCTGGACCCTGATCTCTCTTTTGAAGAACATATCAAGACCATTTCAAGGACAGCTTTTTTCCATCTACGTAACATTGCAAAAATCAGAAACTTTCTGTCCAAAAATGATGCAGAAAAATTAATCCATGCTTTTGTCACTTCTAGGTTAGACTACTGCAATGCTCTACTTTCCGGCTACCCGGATAAAGCACTAAATAAACTTCAGTTAGTGCTCAATACGGCTGCTAGAATCCTGACTAGAACGAAAAAATTTCATCATATTACTCTAGTGCTAGCCTCGCTACACTGGCTTCCTGTCAAAGCAAGGGCTGATTTCAAGGTTTTACTGCTAACCTACAAAGCATTACATGGGCTTGCTCCTACCTATCTCTCTGATTTGGTCCTGCCATACATACCTACACGTACGCTACGGTCACAAGATGCAGGCCTCCTAATTGTCCCTAGAATTTCTAAGCAAACAGCTGGAGGCAGGGCTTTCTCCTATAGAGCTCCATTTTTATGGAACGGTCTGCCTACCCATGTCAGAGACGCAAACTCGGTCTCAACCTTTAAGTCTTTACTGAAGACTCATCTCTTCAGTGGGTCATATGATTGAGTGTAGTCTGGCCCAGGAGTGGGAAGGTGAACGGAAAGGCTCTGGAGCAACGAACCGCCCTTGCTGTCTCTGCCTGGCCGGTTCCCCTCTTTCCACTGGGATTCTCTGCCTCTAACCCTATTACAGGGGCTGAGTCACTGGCTTACTGGGGCTCTCTCATGCCGTCCCTGGAAGGGGTGCGTCACCTGAGTGGGTTGATTCACTGATGTGGTCATCCTGTCTGGGTTGGTGCCCCCCCTTGGGTTGTGCCATGGTGGAGATCTTTGTGGGCTATACTCATCCTTGTCTCAGGATGGTAAATTGGTGGTTGAAGATATCCCTCTAGTGGTGTGGGGGCTGTGCTTTGGCAAAGTGGGTGGGGTTATATCCTTCCTGTTTGGCCCTGTCCGGTGGTGTCCTCAGATGGGGCCACAGTGTCTCCTGACCCCTCCTGTCTCAGCCTCCAGTATTTATTGTTATATCTGGAGTACTTCTCCTGTCCAATTTGGTGTCCTGTGTGAATCTAAGTGTGCATTCTCTAATTCTCTCCTCTCTCTCTTTCTCTCTCTCGGAGGACCTGAGCCCTAGGACCATGCCCCAGGACTACCTGACATGATGACTCCTTGCTGTCCCAGTCCACCTGGCCGTGCTGCTGCTCCAGTTTCAACTGTTCTGCCTTATTATTATTCGACCATGCTGGTCATTTATGAACATTTGAACATCTTGGCCATGTTCATAATCTCCACCCGGCACAGCCAGAAGAGGACTGGCCACCCCACATAGCCTGGTTCCTCTCTTGGTTTCTTCCTAGGTTTTGGCCTTTCTAGGGAGGTTTTCCTAACCACCGTGCTTCTACACCTGCATTGCTTGCTGTTTGGGGTTTTAGGCTGGGTTTCTGTACAGCACTTTGAGATATCAGCTGATGTACGAAGGGCTATATAAATACATTTGATTTGATTTGATTTGATTTAGCTCAGTGCGAATGTTGCCTGTAATTCATGGCTTCTGGTTGGGGTATGTACGTACAGCTACTGTGGGGATGATGTCCCTGATGAAGATATTGATAAAGCCAGTGACCGATGTGGTGTACACCTCAATGCCATCGGAGGAATCCCAGAACATGTTCCAGTCTGTGATAGCAAAACAGTCCTGTAGTTTAGCATCTGCTTCATCTGACCACTTTTTAAAAAACCCGCGTCACTGGTGCTTCCTGCTTTAATTTTAGCTTGTAAGCAGGAATCAGGAGGATAGTATTGTGGTCAGATTTACCAAATGGAGGGCGATGGAGAGCTTTTTATGTGTCTCTGTGTGTGGAGTACAGGTGATCTAGAATTTTTATCACTCTGGTTGCGCATTTGAGCGGTTTCCTGTTTGGTATTTCCTTATACAGCTGACTGAGTGCGGTCTTAGTGCCAGCATCTGTCTGTGGTGGTAAATAAACAGCCACGAAAAGTATAGATGAAAACTCTCTTGGCAAATAATGTGGTCTACAGTTAATCATAAGATACTCTACTTCAGGCGAGCGAAATCTAGAGACTTCCTTAGATTTCGTGCACCAGCTGTTGTTCACAAATATATACAGACCGTCCCCCTTTGTCTAACCCGAGGTAAGTGATCTCTGTCCTGATATCCAGAAGCTCTTTGTCTAACCCGAGGTGAGTGATCTCTGTCCTGATGTCCAGAAGCTCTTTGTCTAACCCGAGGTGAGTGATCTCTGTCCTGGTATCCAGAAGCTCTTTGTCTAACCCGAGGTGAGTGATCTCTGTCCTGGTATCCAGAAGCTCTTTGTCTAACCCGAGGTGAGTGATCTCTGTCCTGATGTCCAGAAGCTCTTTGTCTAACCCGAGGTGAGTGATCTCTGTCCTGGTATCCAGAAGCTCTTTGTCTAACCCGAGGTGAGTGATCTCTGTCCTGGTATCCAGAAGCTCTTTGTCTAACCCGAGGTGAGTGATCTCTGTCCTGATATCCAGAAGCTCTTTGTCTAACCCGAGGTGAGTGATCTCTGTCCTGATGTCCAGAAGCTCTCTGTCTAACCCGAGGTGAGTGATCTCTGTCCTGATATCCAGAAGCTCTTTGTTGTCTAACCCGAGGTGAGTGATCTCTGTCCTGATGTCCAGAAGCTCTTTTTTGCCATAAGGTACAGTGGGACAAACATTATGTACAAAATAAGTTACAAATAACGCAAAAAACCCACATAAAAACCCACATAAAAGACCACATAAAAGCCCACTTAAAAACCCACATAAAAGACCACTTAAAAACCCACATAAAAGCCCACTTAAAAACCCACATGAAAACCCACGTAAAAAGCCACTTAAAAACCCACATAAAAACCCACATAAAAACCCACATAAAATACCACTTAAAAACCCACATAAAAACCCACTTAAAAACCCACATAAAAGACCACATAAAAACCCACATAAAATACCACTTAAAAACCCACATAAAAGACCACATAAAAACCCACATAAAGGACCACTTAAAAACCCACATAAAATACCACTTAAAAACCCACATAATAACCCACATAAAAGCCCACATAATAACCCACATAAAAGACCACTTAAAAACCCACATAAAAGCCCACATAAAAACCCACATAAAAGACCACTTAAAAACCCACATAAAAACCCACATAAAAGCACAACTGGTTAGTCTAGTATAACTGCTGCCATTTCTTCAGGCGCCATTATGTTTTATAACAATAAAAGAGAACAAGATAAACCTCTTCAACTAGTTTCCTATAGATATGACAATAACATCAGCATGTAACAGTGCCAGCCACCCTCCCTCACAGGGCAACATGAGTAGTGGGCCTACAGTCACTGAGACAACATATGTTGATATCAGGCTGAAGCAGGACATCTGGAACAAGAGGAGAGAAAAATAAATGTAGCTCCTCAACTACTTTCCTCATTTAGATGTGACAATAACATGACATGTGACAGTGGAATTGAGTTGAGACATTCACTGAGATAACACTCAAATACAAAAGCATTCTGGGATATTTAAGTTATATTTAATTCCTACTTGACTGAGTGATCTATTTTGCAAAGCAGACTGACAAGCTAAACAGTCATCATGAGAGGTGCAGAGGAAGTTGTATGAATGAAGGAAATGAGTTGAATATAATTATAATATGTTGTTATTTCCTGAGCAGATCACTGTGAGTCCAGGAAGGAGATATAATACATGGACTAAAGTATGTGGAACTCAGCAGTGAGTTTTACAACAGAGGATTATTCTTACGCTCTACGTGGTTCAACACTCGGTGGTCCTTTCTGTGAGTTTTTGTGGTCTACCACTTCACAGCTGAGCCGTTGTTGCTCCTAGACGTGCCACCTAATGTCCACCTACTTTTGGCCACATAGTGTATCTTGTTATTACCTGAGCAGATCACTGTGAGTCCAGGACGGAGATCATATGTTCTCCAACACTCCCTCAGTGAAGACTCAGACCCAGAACAGGAAACTCTAATCCCTCTTGTGGTGTTTCCAGGTGGTACTGAAACAGTGGAGCCACAACCCAGCTGTCTACACACTACTGCAGCTACATCCCTCTGGTTCCTGTCATCAGCTCCCACAGTCCTCCACTCTCCCTGGTCGTACCACTCTACTCCACCAGCACAGCGACTGCCTCCTCCAACCAGCCTCACATCATCAGGCTCTGAGAAAAGAAAAGAGAGAGACAGTAATCCTACTATTTTCTCACTAAAACACACTTATATTGTCGCTCATATTCATCACTCCTAGTGGTTAGAGCGTTGGACTAGTAACCGAAAGGTTGCAAGTTCGAATCCCCAAGCTGACAAGGTACAAATCTGTCGTTCTGCCCCTGAACAGGCAGTTAACCCACTGTTCCTAGGCCGTCATTGCTAATAAGAATTTGTTCTTAACCGACTTGCCTAGTAAAATAAAGGTAAAATATATATTTTTTAAACTCCAGGTGAGAAACAATGTTGATTGAGTGACAAACTGTTTCTTACCTGAGCAGGTGAGTCCAACAGCATTACCAGGTAGGCACGTGTTGTTCTCTCTGTCTGAGGTGTCACAGTCCAGGAGAAGGGACTCTTTGCCTTTACACCGGAACTCTTTATCCCAGGTCTGACCCTCACCTTCTCCATAGAGCCCCCCCTGTAGAGCTGCAGGAGCCCCACAGCCAACATCCCTACAGACTACCTCTGCATCCTGCTGGTCAAAGTCAGCTTCACACACTGAGGCCCAGGACTGATTGGACTTCACCTCCACTCTCCCAGAGCAGAGACCAGCTCCACCCACAAGACGCACAGAGTCTGGAAAAAAAGAGTTGGTCCCATAAACCAATTAGACAAACACAAATATAATGTTTAAATACATCTGACATCTCTCCCTCTATTTAAATGAAATAAAAACACATAAAACATGATACATGGTGATATTGTATGATGTATAAATAAATTTGACAATATGACCAGTCTCTTACCTGAACAGGTCACATGATGATAATATCCACCATTACAGACACCAGGTCCTCTTCTGCCACACAGTCTAATAGAAGACTCATTTCCACGACACCCATATAGTCTGAGTCCTCTTCTTCCATCTTCAATCAGTGGTCCTCTAGATACAGATACAGGATTCCCACAGGTCATCTCTCTACACACAACCTTAACCTCTCTGATCATTCTCCACCACCCACTAGTACAAAGACCCAACCACTCTCCTCTGTAGAAGACTTCCACTGTCCCAGAACAGGAAGTGGTCCCATTCACCAGTCTGACGAAGTCTTCAGCTGTAAACAGCAGAGAGGAAAACACAGTGGTGAGGACAGATGATGACAGTGATTCTGTTATTCTAACAGCAGTAATGCTTTGTGGTTGACAAGTATTAGTAGTTCCATAAAACACTACTTGTTATTGGGTTGTAGAATGGTTTGTATGGACACATGAATTTCTCCATGTGGGATAATAAAGTTGACTAATATTGAACTGCTATAATCACTGTAGATTTATACTCTACCTACCTGATGGACTGACGCTTTGAGCCTGGAGATCTGAGGAGAGAGACAGAGGAGAAAGAGAGAGACAGAGGAGAAAGAGAGAGACAGAGGAGAAAGAGAGAGACAGGGGAGAAAGAGAGAGAAAGAGACAGAGAGATAGAGAGAAACAAAGGAGAAAGGGAGGAGTCAGAGGAAGAGAGAGACAGAGGTTAAATGAACATCAACATGACCTTTCATGATGTGATGGGGAAGACAGGCTTATCGTTGGTATGGTGCAACAACACCCATGTGTACATACACCATATATACAAAGGTATGTGGACAGCCCTTCAAATTAGTGGACTCTATTTCAGCCACACCCCTTCCTGACAGATGTATAAAATCAAGCACTCAGCCATGCAATCTCCATAGACAAACATTGTCAGTAGAATTGAGTTAATGAACTCCCCCTCTCTTCTCCTCTCCTCCCCTCTCCACTCCTCGCCCCTCTCCTCCCCTCTCCTCCCACCTCTACTACTTTCCCCTCTCATCTACTCTTCTCCCTTCTCCCCTCCTCTTCTCCCCTTCAACCCCTCTCTTCTCCTCTCCTCCCCTCTCCTCTTCACCCACCCCCTCTTCTTCCCCCTCTCCTCTTCTCCCCCGTCTCCTCTTCTCCCTCTACTCTTCTCCTCAACTCCCCCTCTACTCTTCTTCTCAACTCCCCCCTCTACTCTTCTCCTCTTCTCCCCCCTCTACTCTTCTCCTCTTCTTCCCCCTCTACTCTTCTCCCCTCTCTTCTACTCTTCTCCCCATCTCTCTCCATCTTCTCTCTTCTCTCCCTCTCTTCTTCTCTCTTCCCCCCTCTTCTATCCTCCTGTCTTCTCCTCTTCTCACCTCCCCTCTCCTCTTGTCTTCTCCCCTCCCCCTTCTCCAGCCTCTTCTCCCCCTCTTCTCCTCTTCTGACCCTCTCTTCTCCTCTTCTCCCCTCTCTTCTTCTCCCCTCTCTTCTCCCCCTCTCTTCTCCTCTTCTCCCCCTCTCCTCTTCTCCCCCCCTCTTCTCCTCCCCTCTCCTCTTCTCCCCCTCTCTTCTCCTCCCCTCCCCCCTTCTCCAGCCTCTTCTGACCCTCTCTTCTCCTCTTCTCCCCTCTTTTCCTCTTCTCCCCCTCTCCTCTCTTCTCCTCTTCTCCCAATCTCCTCTCTTCTCCTCCCCCTCTCTTCTCCTCTTCTCCCCCTCTCCTCTCCTCTCTTCTCCTCTACTCCCCCTCGCTTCTCCTCTCTTCTCCTCTACTCCACCCCACTTCTCCTCTCCTTCCCGTCTCCTCTCCTCTACTCCCCCTCGCTTCTCCTCTCCTCTCTTCTCCTCTACTCCCCCCCACTTCTCCTCTCCTCTCCTCCCCTCCCCTACACGCGCCAAGTGTGTGTCCCTGATGCTCAAGGTACTTGGTCAACTGTTGGAGCCTGACCTGCACGTCAAGGCTGAGAAATGTCTGTTCTTCCAACAGTCTGTCTCCTTCCTAGGGTACCGCATTTCAGCTTCAGGGATGGAGATGGAGAGTGACTGCATTTCAGCTTCAGGGGTGGAGATGGAGAGTGACTGCATTTCAGCTTCAGCTGTGGAGATGGAGAGTGACTGCATTTCACCTTCAGGGGTGGAGATGGAGAGTGACTGCATTTCAGCTTCAGGGGTGGAGATGGAGAGTGACTGCATTTCAGCTTCAGGGGTGGAGATGGAGAGTGACTGCATTTCAGCTTCAGGGGTGGAGATGGAGAGTGACTGCATTTCAGCTTCAGGGGTGGAGATGGAGAGTGACTGCATTTCAGCTTCAGGGGTGGAGATGGAGAGTGACTGCATTTCAGCTTCAGGGGTGGAGATGGAGAGTGACTGCATTTCAGCTTCAGGGGTGGAGATGGAGAGTGACTGCATTTCAGCTTCAGGGGTGGAGATGGAGAGTGACCGCATTTCAGCTTCAGGGGTGGAGATGGAGAGTGACTGCATTTCAGCTTCAGGGGTGGAGATGGAGAGTGACTGCATTTCCACTTCAGGGGTGGAGATGGAGAGTGACTGCATTTCAGCTTCAGGGGTGGAGATGGAGAGTGACCGCATTTCATCCGTGCGTAATTGGCCGACTCCCACCACAGTAAAGGAGGTGCAGCGGCTTTGGTCAGGTAGCCAACTACTACCGGAGGTTTATCCAGGGCTTTGGTCAGGTAGCCAACTACTACCGGAGGTTTATCCGGGCTTTGGTCAGGTAGCTAACTACTACCGGAGGTTTATCCAGGGCTTTGGTCAGGTAGCCAACTACTACCTGAGGTTTATCCGGGCTTTGGTCAGGTAGCTAACTACTACCGGAGGTTTATCCAGGGCTTTGGTCAGGTAGCCAACTACTACCGGAGGTTTATCCAGGGCTTTGGTCAGGTAGCCAACTACTACCGGAGGTTTATCCAGGGCTTTGGTCAGGTAGCCAACTACTACCGGAGGTTTATCCGGGCTTTGGTCAGGTAGCCAACTACTACCGGAGGTTTATCCGGGGCTTTGGTCAGGTAGCCAACTACTACCGGAGGTTTATCCAGGGCTTTGGTCAGGTAGCGACTCCCATTACCTCACTGCTGAAGGGGGGACCGGTGCGACTGCAGTGGACGGCTGAGGTGGACAGGGCTTTTGGTCACCTGAGGGCTCTGTTTACCTCGGCTCCCGTGCTGGCTCATCCGGATCTGGGATAGGAGCCGTGCTCTCTCAAGCTCGGGTACGCTACTAAAGCTCTGCCCCTGTGCTTTCTTTTCGAAGAAGCTCAGCCCGGCGGAGCGAAACTATGATGTGGGGGATCGGGAGCTGTTGGCTGTTGTCAAGGCTCTGAAGGCGTGGAGACTTTGGTTTGAGGGGGCTAAACACCCTATTCTCATCTGGACTGACCACCGCAATCTGGAGTACATCCGGGCAGCGAGGAGACTGAACCCTCGCCAGGCAAGGTGGAAACTGGACCCTCGCCAGGCAAGGTGGAGACTGAACCCTCGCCAGGAAAGTTGGAGACTGAACCCTCGCCAGGCAAGTTGGAGACTGAACCCTCGCCAGGCAAGGTGGAGACTGAACCCTCACCAGGCAAGGTGGAGACTGAACCCTCGCCAGGCAAGTTGGAGACTGAACCCTCGCCAGGCAAGTTGGAGACTGAACCCTCGCCAGGCAAGGTGGAGACTGAACCCTCGCCAGGCAAGGTGGAGACTGAACCCTCGCCAGGCAAGGTGGAGACTGAACCCTCGCCAGGCAAGTTGGAGACTGAACCCTCGCCAGGCAAGTTGGAGACTGAACCCTCGCCAGGCAAGTTGGAGACTGAACCCTCGCCAGGCAAGGTGGAGACTGAACCCTCGCCAGGCAAGGTGGAGACTGAACCCTCGCCAGGCAAGGTGGAGACTGAACCCTCGCCAGGCAAGTTGGAGACTGAACCCTCGCCAGGCAAGGTGGAGACTGAACCCTCGCCAGGCAAGTTGGAGACTGAACCCTCGCCAGGCAAGGGCCATGTTTTTTTTACCCGTTTTGTTTTCACCGTCCTACAGACCAGGTTCCCAGAACGCTAAGGCAGACACACTGTCCTACAGACCAGGTTCCCAGAACGCGAAGGCAGATGCACTGTCCCGGATGTATGACACATTTGAGCGGTCCATAGATCACACTCCCGAAATTCCGGCCTCTTGCCTGGTGGTACCGGTAGTGTGGGAGCTGGATGCGGACATCGAGCGGCGTTACGTACAGAGCCCACTTCCCCCCACCTGCCCAGAGGGACGTTACAGCCCTTACCCATTCCACAATGTCCGTGGTCGCACATGTCTGTGGATTTCCTCAAGGATCTTCCTCCCTCACGATCCTGGTCGTTGTGGATCAGTTCTCTAAGTCCTGCCGTCTCCTTCCTTTTCCCAGTCTCCAAACGGCCCTACAGACTGAGGAGGCCCTGTTTACACACGTCTTCCGGCACTATGGGGTGCCAGAGGTTATAGTGTCTGATCGAGGTCACCAGTTCACGTCAAGGTTCTGGAGGGCGTTTATGGAACGTCTGGGGTCTCGGTCAGCCTTACCTCTGGTTTTCACCTCCGCCACCGCAGTGAGGCCCTGGTCTGGCTCTCGACCCGAAACCTGCCCCTCCGCCTGCCCTGCCAGAAGCTGGGCCCGCTGTTTGTGGGGCCATTCAAAGTCCTGGGGAGACTGAACGAGGTTTGCTTCAGGTTACAGCTTCCCCTCGATTACCGTATTAATCCCTCGTTCCATGTGTCTCTCCTCAGGCCGGTGGTGGCTGGTCCACTCCATGAGTCTGAGGTGCAGGTGGTTCCTCCACCCCCTCTGGACATCGAGGGGGCCCCGGTGTATGCTGTTTGAGCCATAATGGACTCGAGGCATCGGGCGAAAGGCCTTCAGTACCTCGTGGACTGGGAGGGGTACGGTCCGGAAGAGAGATGCCGGGTGCCGGACCCTTCGTTGCTGTGGGAGTTCCACTGTCTCCATCCAGATCGCCCTGCGCGTCAAGGGGGGTTACTGTTACAACTTCCACAGAAGTCGGTCCCGCTCCTAGTTTGGGCAGCGTACGGCGGTCGACGTCATCGGCCTTCTAGCCATCGCCGATCCACTTTTCATTTTCCATTTGTTTTGTCTTTGTTTTACACGCTTGGTTCCAATTCCAAATGACATGTTCATTATTTAACCCTCTGTTTTCTCCATGGTTTTTGTGCGGGATTGTTTTATGTATGTTTGGTCTGTTACTGTGGGCTCTGTATTTACGACACGTTATTGGAATATTTGAGTAAGTTACATGTGTTACTCATCTCTACTGTCCTGACTCCTCTGCACCAGCTACACCCAGAACATTACAGTAGGACTGTGAACAAAGTAGCTGAATTGTCAAAGACCATAGCCTGAGGTCACCCAAAGACAAGTAATCCAGAACTTTCTCTGGTAAAGAATTACAAATCGACCACTTTCATATAAACCCCTCGATACACAGCAGAACATCTACACTGAATCCATCCACCAAACATCCTGATTTGTTTCAATGAACACTTTTTATGAAACTAAAATAACCTTCAACTACAGTATATATGAAGGGATTGTTGTCATTGTTATATTATATAGGCTACAGGAAGTTATATTCTTCCATTTTGAATAACAGGTTCTCCCTCCATCTACAAACATCAGGTCTGCTTGCAAATTAACAGAATGTCTTGGAAAGCCAGACCTTCCATTACTATTTATCTAGCATACACACTCACACTCTTTCAAACATTATTATTTGGGAAAGTTATCAGGGGTAGTAACTAGCACAACTTATTTGACTATTTCTTTCACACACACCTCATTGGCGAGGTTAGCCAGCTAGCTAACTAGCCACATTTAGCACAAGCTCACGACTAAACTGACCTGGCGATCCTACTATCATGGACACTTGTCTCCAAGCAGCATTTTTTGGTGTTTATGTCCCTGTAGCTGTCAGCAGTTGTTTCAAAAAGACACGGTTTTGAGGAAACTGAGAAAATGATTCTCTCCTCCATGTGTCCAACCGCATACGACCACCTGCAAAAGGTACCTGCATCAGTGTAGTTGAAAGGGACCTGCATCAGTGTAGTTGAAAGGGACCTGCATCAGTGTAGTTGAAAGGGACCTGCATCAGTGTAGTTGAAAGGGACCTGCATCAGTGTAGTTGAAAGGGACCTGCATCAGTGTAGTTGAGAGGGACCTGCATCAGTGTAGTTGAGAGGGACCTGCATCAGTATAGTTGAAAGGGACCTGCATCAGTATAGTTGAAAGGGACCTGCATCAGTGTAGTTGAGAGGACCTGCATCAGTGTAGTTGTAAGGTACCTGCATCAGTATAGTTGAAAGGTATCTGCATCAGTATAGTTGTAAGGGACCTGCATCAGTATAGTTGAAAGGGACCTGCATCAGTATAGTTGAAAGGGACCTACATCAGTATAGTTGTCTAGCTGTGTAAAAGGTACCTGCATCAGTATAGTTGTCTAGCTGTATAAAAGGGACCTGCATCAGTATAGTTGAAAGGTACCTGCATCAGTATAGTTGTCTAGCTGTGTAAAAGGGACCTGCATCAGTATAGTTGTCTAGCTGTATAAAAGGTACCTGCATCAGTATAGTTGAAAGGGACCTGCATCAGTATAGTTGAAAGGTACCTGCATCAGTATAGTTGAAAGGGACCTGCATCAGTATAATTGTCTAGCTGTGTAAAAGGGACCTGCATCAGTATAGTTGAAAGGGACCTGCATCAGTGTAGTTGAGAGGGACCTGCATCAGTATAGTTGAAAGGGACCTGCATCAGTATAGTTGAGAGGGACCTGCATCAGTATAGTTGAAAGGGACCTGCATCAGTATAGTTGAAAGGGACCTGCATCAGTATAGTTATAGTTGAAAAGGACCTGCATCAGTATAGTTGAAAGGGACCTGCATCAGTATAGTTGAAAGGGACCTGCATCAGTATAGTTGAAAGGGACCTGCATCAGTATAGTTGAAAGGTACCTGCATCAGTATAGTTGAAAGGTACCTGCATCAGTATAGTTGAAAGGTACCTGCATCAGTATAGTTGAAAGGGACCTGCATCAGTATAGTTGAAAGGGACCTGCATCAGTATAGTTGTCTAGCTGTGTAAAAGGGACCTGCATCAGTATAGTTGTCTAGCTGTGTAAAAGGGACCTGCATCAGTATAGTTGTCTAGCTGTGTAAAAGGGACCTGCATCAGTATAGTTGTCTCGCTGTGTAAAAGGTACCTGCATCAGTATAGTTGTCTAGCTGTACCTGAAAGGACCTGCATCAGTATAGTTATAGCTGAAAGGGACCTGCATCAGTATAGTTGAAAGGGACCTGCATCAGTATAGTTGAAAGGTACCTGCATCAGTATAGTTGAAAGGTACCTGCATCAGTATAGTTGAAAGGGACCTGCATCAGTATAGTTGAAGGGTACCTGCATCAGTATAGTTGTCTAGCTGTGTAAAAGGGACCTGCATCAGTATAGTTGAAAGGTACCTGCATCAGTATAGTTGAAAGGGACCTGCATCAGTATAGTTGTCTAGCTGTGTAAAAGGTACCTGCATCAGTATAGTTGTCTAGCTGTATAAAAGGTACCTGCATCAGTACAGTTGAAAGGTACCTGCATCAGTATAGTTGCCTCGCTGTGTAAAATGCTATGCAGCTGTGATGCAGTCGGTGTGTTCGAAGCGTTAGGAAGTAGTTTGGGGCTGTAGAAATACAGATAAACCTAGGGTATGGCTAAATGGGGTGTGTAGAAATACAGATAAACCTAGGGTATGGCTAAATGGGGTGTGTAGAAATACAGATAAACCTAGGGTATGGCTAAATGGGGTGTGTAGAAATACAGATAAACCTAGGGTATGGCTAAATGGGATATGTAGAAATACAGATAAACCTAGGGTATGGATAAATGGGGTGTGTAGAAATACAGATAAACCTAGGGTATGGCTAAATGGGGTGTGTAGAAATACAGATAAACCTAGGGTATGGCTAAATGGGGTGTGTAGAAATACAGATAAACCTAGGGTATGGCTAAATGGGGTGTGTAGAAATACAGATAAACCTATGGTATGGCTAAATGGGGTGTGTAGAAATACAGATAAACCTAGGGTATGGCTAAATGGGGTGTGTAGAAATACAGATAAACCTAGGGTATGGCAGAATGGGGTGTGTAGAAATACAGATAAACCTAGGGTATGGCTAAATGGGGTGTGTAGAAATACAGATAAACCTAGGGTATGGCAGAATGGGGTGTGTAGAAATACAGATAAACCTAGGGTATGGCTAAATGGGGTGTGTAGAAATACAGATAAACCTAGGGTATGGCTAAATGGGGTGTGTAGAAATACAGATAAACCTAGGGTATGGCTAAATGGGGTGTGTAGAAATACAGATAAACCTAGGGTATGGCTAAATGGGGTGTGTAGAAATACAGATAAACCTAGGGCATGGCTAAATGGGGTGTGTAGAAATACAGATAAACCTAGGGTACGGCTAAATGGGGTGTGTAGAAATACAGATAAACCTAGGGTAAGGCTAAATGGGGTGTGTAGAAATACAGCTAAACCTAGGTTATGGCTAAATGGGGTGTGTAGAAATACAGATAAACCTAGGGTATGGCTAAATGGGGTGTGTAGAGTCCCTCAACCAGTTGAAGCTAATTTATTATAAACTCAAAAGTAGTATTTGGAGAACAGCTAAACCCAGTGTGTCCCCAGACATTCACTATTTAACTGTACGAGAATGCTTAAAAGGTCGCAAAAATGTACTATCAGTGCATCCCTAATAATAAGGATGTAACAAGATGGAACATCGTTGTGGAAATCTGTTGCAGCTCAAGTTGACTACAACATCCACAATGCAATGCTCTCTATGTGGGCCGGCTGGTTGGCTGGCTAGCTAAATGTATCTACACACAATAATACCAAAGACAATATCAGCATGTGAAGTAGCTAACTAGCTGTTATATCACCTAAACAACCTGCACTATCAATTTAGGAGTCTACAATCTCACCATATTCAACCTGCAGATCGATGTGTCTCCCAGAGTGGAATCTAACAGAAATACTGTTGAGGAGATGGGAAACGTTGCCCTTGCTACCTCAATAGGCGGTGCTGTGCATTCTGGGTGATTCTGGGACAAGGAGAGCGCTCTTTTAATACCCATGATTTTGGAATGAGATGTTAGATGAGCAGGTGTCCACATACTTTTGGTCATGTAGTGTACATTACCCTTCCATGCAAATGTGTAACTCTCTTTGCAGATGAGATTAAATCTAATTTAAGACATTTGATTTTGTCAGTTTTCTAAATCATTAATTTCAGAGGTCAGGGGTCAAGCTGAGCCGGACCAAGAGTGGAAAAGGTTGCTGGTTATGATGACATCACTGGTGAGAAGTCAGTAAAGACAAGATATTCAGTTGGCTGCATGTTAGTCTGTCAGCACTATCTCTGTTGACATCTCACTTTCTCTCCACGCCTTCTCTCTCTCTCTCTCTCTCTTCCTGACAGATAGCATCAGCCCTGTTGCCTTGGTAACAGACCTCTATCATCTACACCCCCCCGTCTCCTTCTCTAACATCAGACCAATATAATATATAATATGTCAAGTATAAGTAGTTCCATAAAACACTACTTGTTATTGGGTTTTAGAATGGTTTGTATGGACAGATGACTTTCTTCATGTGGTATAATAAAGTTGACTAATATTGAACTGCTATAATCACTGTAGATCTATACTCTCCCTACCTGGTGGACTGAAGCTTTGAGCCTGGAGATCTGAGGAGAAAGAGAGAGACAGATTGGAAAGAGACAGAGAGAAAGGGAGGAGTCAGAGGAAGAGAGAGACAGAGATAGAGAGAAAGGGAGGAGTCAGAGGAAGAGAGAGGCAGAGGAGAAAGGGAGAGAGAGACAGAGAGATAGAGAGAAAGGGAGGAGTCAGAGGAAGAGAGAGACAGAGGAGAAAGGGAGAGAGAGACAGAGAGAGAGAGAGAAAGGGAGGAGTCAGAGGAAGAGAGAGGCAGAGGTTAAATCAACATAACATGACCTTTCATGAAATGATGGGGATGACAGTGGTGCAACAACACCCATGTGTAAACACATTCGCCATCTCTCCTCCACCCTCTTCTCTCCTCCACCCTCCTCTCTCCCCTACCCTCTTCTCTCCTCCGCAAATCTCTCTATCCCCTCCCCTCCCATCGTCTCTACTCTACCCTTCTCTCTCCTATCCTCCACTCTCCCCTTCCCTCTGTTCTCCCCTCCCCTTCTCTCTACCCTACCCTCTATCCCTTACCCTCCTCTCTACTCTACCCTCCTCTCTCGCCTATCTTGCTCTATGCCCTCCTTTCCCATCACCCCTCTCTCTCTCTCTCTCTCTCCCCTCCCTTTCTCTCTCCCCAACCCTCCTCTCTCCCTACCCTCTCTCTCTCCTCCTCCTCAAATCTCTCTCCCCACCCCTCCTCTCTTCTCATCTCTCTCTCTCTCTAGTTCTCTCTCTCTTCGTGACGTATAGTGTTGAACCTGTTGATCTTGACTCAGCTCATAGACCTCTATCAACTACACCCCTCCCTTCTCCCACTCCAATATAATATATAATACATAATATATACTCTCATTCATTTACATATAGACAGATACAATCAATCATTGACACACTGAATATACAACAGTCAGATGCATGACACCATCACAACTTAACTGACATTAGTGCCTGTCCCCAGATGGACAGTTAGACTACAGTAAAGTACATTTACAGTTGATCACATCATTGTCCTGCTTTGTGACACATTTTTACTGTCTGCTTCCAGTTGGATGTTATTTTACTAACCCTGCAAATGGTAAGATATCTTACAATATCAAAACATATCTCAGTAACTGTCACAAGTGTATCAGTATAACAGCATCCTACCTGTGAACCAGAACAGGGTCATCAGTACCACTGCAGGTATCATGTCTGTCTCTAACTGGGGCTCCACAGTCTGCTGTCATAAAGAGTGGACTGAAGAGTGGAAAATACTGCTAGGCTATATGACTTCTCTCTCATTACGTCCTAACTTCAATGATGTGAGATTAACTTCTTAGCAACTTATCTTGGATCAGTGGTTGAACACACTACAGCAAACTGATATGTTAAAAAAAACTCCACAGGAAACTGCTGACAGAGCAGCAACGTTTCACACAGTGTGTCCTATAATATCACCTCTAACTTTCTACTGCTTGAGTTCACCTCTTATAGAATATTGGCTTAACGTTCCAGCACCTAAATAGAAACAGTACCAGCACCCAAAATGAGTACTGATGAGGTCTCATGTTAGTGCAGGAGAAGAGGGGATGTGGTGTAGAAGCTAGAGGTCTGTTACCCAAGTCAACTCAACGGGCCTGATGATATATGTCAGGGTCAGGCTGGGCTGGGCCAAGAGAGGAACAGGTTACTGGTTCTGATGACATCACTGGTGAGAAGTCAGTGATACAAATATATTCAGTTGGTTTATATGTCAGTCTCTCTTTCCCTCCTCCCCTGTCTCCTTCTACCAACTCAGTCTGTCAATAAGTCATATCTCTCTCTCATCTCTCTCTCCCTCCTCCCCTGTCTCCTTCTACCAACCCAGTCTGTCAATAAGTCATATCTCTCTCATCTCTCTCTCCCTCCTCCCCTGTCTCCTTTTACCAACCCAGTCTGTCAGTAAGAACTAAACTCAGCAAAAAAAGAAATGTCCTCTCACTGTCAACTGTGTTAATTTTCAGCAAGATTAACATGCGTAAATATTTGTATGAACATAGCAAGATTCAACAACTGAGACATAAACTGAACAAGTTCCACAGACATGTGACTAACATAAATTTAAAAATGTGTCCCTGAACAAAGGGGGGAGGGGGTCAAAATCAAAAGTAGCAGTCAGTATCTGGTGTGGCCACCAGCTGCATTAAGTACTGTAGTGGATCTCCTCCTCATGGACTGCACCATATTTGCTCGTTCTTGCTGTGAGATGTTACCCCACTCTTCCACCAAGGCACCTGCAAGTTCCCAGACATTTCAGTTCCCAGACATGCCCTAGCCCTCACCCTCCGATCCAACAGGTCCCAGACGTGCTCAATGGGATTGAGATCCGGGCTCTTCGTTGGCCATGGCAGAACACTGATATTCCTGACTTGCAGGAAATCACGCACAGAACGAGCAGTATGGCTGGTGGCATTGTCATGCTGGAGGGTCATGTTAGGACGAGCCTGCAGGAAGGGTACCACATGAGGGAGGAGGATGTCTTCCCTGTAACGCACAGCGTTGAGACAGCTTGCAATGACAACAAGCTCAGTCCGATGATGCTGTGACACACCGCCCCAGACCATGACGGACCCTCCACCTCCAATCGATCCCCCTCCAGAGTACAGGCCTCGGTGTAAACGCTCATTCCTTCCTCAACCCTAGTGAAACAAAACCGTGACTCATCAGTGAAGAGCACTTTTGCTAGTCCTGTCTGGTCCAGCGACGGTGGGTTTGTGCCCATAGGCGACGTTGTTACCAGTGATGTCTGGTGAGGACCTGCGTTACAACAGGCCTACAAGCCCTCAGTCCAGCCTCTCTCAGCCTATTGCGGACAGTCTGAGCACTGATGGAGTGATTGTGCATTCCTGGTGTATATCGGGCAGTTGCTGTTGCCATCCTGTACCTGTCCCGTAGGTGTGATGTTTGGATGTACCGATCCTGTGCAGGTGTTGTACACGTGGTCTGCCACTGCGAGGATCATCAGCTGTCCATCCTGTCTTCCCGTAGAGCTGTCTTAGGCGTCTCACAGTACGGACATTGCAATTTATTGCCCTTGCCACATCTGCAGTTGTCATGCCTCCATGCAGTATGCCTAAGGCACGTTCAGGAAGATGAGCAGGGACGCTGGGCATCTTTCTTTTGGTGTGTTTCAGAATCAGTAGAAAGGCCTCTTTAGTGTCCTAAGTTTTCATAACAGTTACCTTAATTGCCTACCATCTGTAAGCTGTTAGTGTCTTAACGACCGTTACACAGGTGCATGTTCATTAATTGTTTATGGTTCACTGAACAAGTATGAAAAACAGTGTTAAACCTTTTACAATGAAGATCTGTGAAATTATTTGGATTTTTACGAATTATCTTTGAAAGACAGGGTCCTGAAAAAGGGACATTTCTTTTTTTGATGAGTTTCCCTCTTCCTCCTCCCTTGTCTCCTTCTCTCAACCCAGTCTGTCAGTCAGTCTCTCTCTCTCTCTCTCTCTCTCTCTCTCTCTCTCTCCTCTCCTCTCCTCTCCTCTCCTCTCCTCTCCTCTCCTCTCCTCTCTCTCCTCTCCTCTCCTCTCCTCTCCTCTCCTCTCCTCTCCTCTCCCTCCCCCTCCCCCTCCTGAGAAATACTGCTAGGCTATATGACTTCTATCTCATCTCTTCCTTACTTACTTATATGATGTGACAAACCGTTAAGCAGATAAGATCAGTTAAACACACCTACCTACAGGAAACACTGACATTTGAAAAACTCCACAGGAAACTGCTGACAGAGCAGCAAAGTTACACATAGTGTGTCCTATAATATCACTCCTAACTTTCTACTGCTTGAGTTCACCTCTTATAGAATATTGGCTTAACATTCCAGCACCTAAATAGAAACAGTACTAGCACCCAAAATGAGTACTGATGAGGTCTCATGTTAGAGCAGGAGAAGGGGGGATGTGGTGTAGAAGCGAGAGGTCTATTACCCAAGTAAACTCAACGGGCCTGATGCTATATGTCAGGGTCAGGCTGGGCTGGGCCAAGAGAGGAACAGGTTACTGGTTCTGATGACATCACTGGTGAGAAGTCAGTGATACAAATATATTCAGCTGATTTAAATGTCAGTCTTTCTCTCCCTCCTCCCCTGTCTCCTTCTACCAACTCAGTCTGTCAATAAGTCCTATCTCTCTCTCATCTCTCTCTCCCTCCTCCCCTGTCTCCTTCTACCAACCCAGTCTGTCATTAAGAACTAAACTCAGCAAAAAAAGAAATGTCCTCTCACTGTCAACTGCGTTAATTTTCAGCAAACTTAAAACATGCGTAAATATTTGTATGAACATAAGATTCAACAACTGAGACATAAACTGAACAATTTCCACAGACATGTGACTAACATTAATTTAAAAATGTGTCCCTGAACAAAGGGGGGAGGGGGTCAAAATCAAAAGTAGCAGTCAGTATCTGGTGTGGCCACCAGCTGCATTAAGTACTGTAGTGCATCTCCTCCTCATGGACTGCACCATATTTGCTCGTTCTTGCTGTGAGATGTTACCCCACTCTTCCACCAAGGCACCTGCAAGTTCCCAGACATTTCAGTTCCCAGACATGCCCTAGCCCTCACCCTCCGATCCAACAGGTCCCAGACGTGCTCAATGGGATGGAGATCCGGGCTCTTCGTTGGCCATGGCAGAACACTGATATTCCTGACTTGCAGGAAATCACGCACAGAACGAGCAGTATGGCTGGTGGCATTGTCATGCTGGAGGGTCATGTTAGGACGAGCCTGCAGGAAGGGTACCACATGAGGGAGGAGGATGTCTTCCCTGTAACGCACAGCGTTGAAACAGCCTGCAATGACAACAAGCTCAGTCCGATGATGCTGTGACACACCGCCCCAGACCATGACGGACCCTCCACCTCCAATCGATCCCCCTCCAGAGTACAGGCCTCGGTGTAAACGCTCATTCCTTCCTCACCCCTGGTGAGACAAAACCGCGACTCATCAGTGAAGAGCACTTTTGCCAGTCCTGTCTGGTCCAGCGACGGTGGGTTTGTGTCCATAGGCGATGTTGTTGCCAGTGATGTCTGGTGAGGACCTGCGTTAAAACAGGCCTACAAGCCCTCAGTCCAGCCTCTCTCAGCCTATTGCGGACAGAACGTATGGTGCTAGAATGGAGAGGAGATCAGTAAACAACAGAACGTATGGTGCTAGAATGGAGAGGAGATCAGTAAACAACAGAACGTATGGTGCTAGAATGGAGAGGAGATCAGTTAACAACATATTTAGATTCTCTTCACAACTAGCCAGTTACAGTACATTTGACCTTAAAGTAAAATCCTAATTGTTTATGTACTTACCTATATAGACACACTTCCCAGGTTTGACAGAAAAAAAACTTGCTCCAAAGAACATTTTCCTGACTGTCTCTACTGATGACCTCTAACAGCAGAATAAAATAAGTGGGATATTTAATGACCCTATGACCCTAGGCCCACAGGACTAAGGCCCAAAGCCTAAATTGGGACAAAAGCCACAGCCCTGGCCTGGTACTTCCATATGCATACAGGGCTATACACATGAGATAGTATGCCTGCAAAGAGGCACTCTGATTGGGATTCAGAGACTGGCTTCCTCCCTTAAACAGTTAGCACTGAAACAGAGTAGGTTGCTAGTTGATGATGTGTTGTAAATTGTTTCAATGCTGCCGTCTACAGATCTTCTAATGTATTGTAATACCACATGTACCAATACAGTAGAATAGACAGGGACACTGTGTCATGATACAATGACCCTCCATCCAATGTTCTGCTGCTGTTGTGCAACATTGTGACGCCACTGACATGTTTACAGGTTGCCATGCCGACGAAAGAGAAGGTGTTTTCATTCTGTAACAAGGCCTTCACTTCAGTCTGGATGGCTGGTTGACTGCAGACAGGTTACACAGTATCAGTGGAGGTGTTAGGCTGTTTCTGCTCTCCTCCCAACTACTAATGGAATTGTCCTGCCAATGCAACGTATGAAAATGTATCCAGTCACTACTGTAAGTCTCTCTGGATAAGAGCGTCTGCTAAATGACTCACATGTTCAATGTAATGTTCAGTTTGACAATATCAATGGAATAGACCAAAGCAGAGGCATGTATTTAGATATGAACAGATATCTCGATTGAGGATACTGTCAGTATTTAGCTACGTTATTAGCTGTTTTAGTCACCAAAGGTGGAACAAAGTGAAACTGTTGATGTCAAAGCCTCAGTTCCGGGAGAGTCGTGGGTGAAACCATTCACCTCAGCAAAAGGGGTGATATAAATAACGTTTCCTTTCATTACGTGTTACTGAATTCATTAAAATATTTGCTGCCATTGTAGTAATGTTGGTAATACGAGAGATCTTCGGACCTACCATTTTTGTATTATTTTCTTTGAAAGAACAACTAGTGTGTTTTGAGTGCTTCTCCCCTATTTGGGAAGTTGGTCTGCCCGCTCCTCAGTCTGACAGATATTCTGAGAGCAGGTTCGAGTCCTCTTCCTCTGTACATAAAAACTGTTTCAAACTGTATAACACAATAGTGGTTTTGGAAAACTGGTTCATATATCCTAAAGTCAATAGCGAATGCTGCTCTGTATATATTTATTTAGCCGTTCATGAATTGAAGACCTATTTCAGCCAGTTAACCAAGTTGTTGCTGTTTTAGCTAGCCGTGTTAATGACGAGCTAACGAGCACCGTTGGTCTCTGCACTACAATGTCACGCCAGTTATTACCAGCAGGTGATTTACTAGCAGGTGACTTATTGAAATATTAAGTGAATGTTTATTTTCTTACTACCGTAAAAGGTTTATATAAAAGGGTTGTACTTGTGTTCTGTATTTATGGATTAATATCACTTCACATTGAGGGTTTGTATCAATAACGTTACTGTTGTTCCTATCTTAACAGATATCTTGTGTCCTACCTAACCATGTATCACTACTGTTGTTCCTGTCTAACAGATATCTTGTGTCCTACCTAACCATGTATCACTACTGTTGTTCCTATCTAACAGATATCTTGTGTCCTACCTAACCATGTGTCACTACTGTTGTTCCTATCTAACAGATATCTTGTGTCCTACCTAACCATGTATCACTACTGTTGTTCCTATCTAACAGATATCTTGTGTCCTACCTAACCATGTGTCACTACTGTTGTTCCTATCTAACAGATATATTATTTGCTACCTAATCAGTGAACTTGTGGCTGTGACCGTCCTGCCAGTGCCTGTCATCACAGTTTATCTTTTACTGCAGATAAAAGTCAACCTGAAGTGTGGGTGTCCGTGTGCCTTTCTTCTGGGGGCGATGTGAAGTTGGTTCCACCAGGTGTCTGTACTACAGAAACACTGCTAATCCAACAATAGTGCTTGGTGTCTGTACTATATAAACACTGCTAATACAACAATAGTGCTTGGTGTCTGTACTATAGAAACACTGCTAATCCAACAATAGTGCTAGGTGTCTGCACTATAGAAACACTGCTAATCCAACAATAGTGCTAGGTGTCTGCACTATAGAAACACTGCTAATCCAACAATAGTGCTTGGTGTCTGTACTATAGAAACACTGCTAATACAACAATAGTGCTAGTTGTCTGTACTATAGAAACACTGCTAATCCAACAATATTGCTAGTTGTCTGTACTATATAAACTTGGGTTGGTCTACTATTATCCTACTGAACAGTACCACTTGGGTTGGTCTACTATTGTCCTACTGAACAGTACAGCTTGGGTTGGTCTACAATTATCCTAATGAACAATAAAGCTTGGGTTGGTCTACTATTATCCTACTGAACAGTACAGCTTGGGTTGGTCTACTATTATCCTACTGAACAGTACAGCTTGGGTTGGTCTACTATTATCCTACTGAACAGTACAGCTTGGGTTGGTCTACTATTATCCTACTGAACAGTACAGCTTGGGTTGGTCTACTATTATCCTACTGAACAGTACAGCTTGGGTTGGTCTACTATTATCCTACTGAACAGTACAGCTTGGGTTGGTCTACTATTATCCTACTGAACAGTACAGCTTGGGTTGGTCTACTATTATCCTACTGAACAGTACAGCTTGGGTTGGTCTACTATTATCCTACTGAACAGTACAGCTTGGGTTGGTCTACTATTATCCTACTGAACAGTACAGCTTGGGTTGGTCTACTATTATCCTACTGAACAGTACAGCTTGGGTTGGTCTACTATTATCCTACTGAACAGTACAGCTTGGGTTGGTCTACTATTATCCTACTGAACAGTACAGCTTGGGTTGGTCTACTATTATCCTACTGAACAGTACAGCTTGGGTTGGTCTACTATTATCCTACTGAACAGTACAGCTTGGGTTGGTCTACTATTATCCTACTGAACAGTACAGCTTGGGTTGGTCTACTATTATCCTACTGAACAGTACAGCTTGGGTTGCTCTACTATTATCCTACTGAACAGTACCACTTGGGTTGGCCTGTAACAAGTAATTAAAGAGTAAAAAGTAATTAAAGAGCAGCAGTAAAATAACAATAGCAGGACTATATACAGGTCAGTACCTGGCTCTCCAGAGAAGACAGGCTATGTGCACACAGCCCACAAAATGAGGTGGAAACTGAGATGCACTTCCTAACCTCCTGCCAAATGTATGACCAGTTAATTCATACTGTATGTTGTAGTCTGTCCAAGAGGGGAATCACACAGACTGATTTCAGTTAATTCATACTGTATGTTGTAGTCTGTCCAAGAGGGGAATCACACAGACTGATCTCAGTTAATTCATACTGTATGTTGTCGTCTGTCTAATAATTAAATCACACAAGACTGACAGCCTGTAATTTTATTAAAAGCATTCAGTTGATTACATGGCAGTTTAGAGACCAACATCATAACAATAATCTACTTCATAATCAATATCATAACATGTATAATCAATAACATTATCTCTATACTACTAACAACATATCACTAATCTACATCATAATCAATATCATAAGGTTTATAATCAATAACATCATGAGGTAAACAACAACAAACCCCTTTATTAAAAAATGTTTCAAAATACAAAGAATGAACAGATGATTATAATAATACATGGACTAATAATGGAAACACTTCAAGATAAAGAATCTAAGAGACAATAAATAAGATAAAGAATCTAAGAGACACTAAATAAGATAAAGAATCTAACAGACACTAAATAAGATACAGAATCTAAGAGACACTAAATAAGATAAAGAATTGAAGAGACACTAAAAAAGATAAAGACAAAAGCAGATATTCAAGAAAACAAAACAGACAGTAATTTAGCAACTCTTAAAATAATTAAAACCCCACGTTACCAAAACCCCACGTTACCAAAACCCCATGTTACCCAAACCCCAATGTTACCCAAACCCCAATGTTACCCAAACCCAATGTTACCCAAATCCCACGTTACCCAGAACCCCATGTTACCCAAACCCCAATGTTACAGTACACCCCCATGTTACAGTACACCCCCATGTTACCCAATACCCCATGTTACCCCAAACCCCAAGTCACCCAGAACCCCATGTTACCCAAACCCCATGTTACCCAAACCCCACGTCACCCAGAACCCCATGTTACCCAAACCCCATGTTACCCTAACCCCATGTTACCCCAAACCCCACGTCACCCAGAACCCCATGTTACCCAAACCCCATGTTACCCAAACCCCACGTCACCCAGAACCCCATGTTACCCAAACCCCATGTTACCCTAACCCCAATGTTACAGTACACCCCCATGTTACCCAATACCCCATGTTACCCAAAACCCTGTGTTCCCCCAAACCCCATGTTACCCAGAACCCCATGTTACCCAGAACCCCATGTTACCCAAAACCCCATGTTACCCAAACCCCATGTTACCAAGAACCCCATGTTACCCAAAACCCCATGTTACCAGAACCCCATGTTACCAGAACCCCATGTTACCCAAAACCCAATGTTACCAGAACCCCATGTTACCCAAAACCCCATGTTACCCAAACCCCATGTTACCCAAACCCCATGTTACCCAAAACCCCATGTTACCCAAAACCCCATGTTACCCAAAACCCATGTTACCCAAACCCCATGTTACCCAAAACCCCATGTTACCCAGAACCCCATGTTACCCAGAAACCCATGTTTCCCAAAACCCCATGTTACCCAGAACCCCATGTTACCAAGAACCCCATGTTACCCAAAACCCCATGTTACCAGAACCCCATGTTACCCAAAACCCAATGTTACCAGAACCCCATGTTACCCAAAACCCCATGTTACAAACCCACATGTTACCAAGACCCCATGTTACCCAGAACCCCATGTTACAAAACCACATGTTACCAAGACCCCATGTTACCAAAACCTCATATTACCCAAAACCCCATGTTACACAAACCCCATGTTACCCAGAACCCCATGTTACCCAGAACCCCATGTTACCCAAAACCCCATGTTACCGAAACTCCATGTTACCGAAACTCCATGTTACCGAAACCCCATGTGACCCAAACCCCATGTTTCCCAAAACCCCATGTTACCCCAAACCCCATATTACCGAAACCCTATGTGACCCAAACCCCATGTTACCCAGAACCCCATGTTACCCAAACCCCATGTTACCCAAACCCCATGTTACCCTGAACCCCATGTTACCCTGAACCCCATGTTACCCAAACCCCATGTGACCCAAACCCCATGTTACCCAAAACACCATGTTACCCAAAACCCCATGTTACCCAGAACCCCATGTTACCCAAATCCCCATGTTACCCAAATCCCCCATGTTACCCAAAACACCATGTTACCCAAAACCCCATGTTTCTCTGGTTGTAAAAACAAACTAAATGAATAATGGTGGTTGCAGTCACTCCTTTTAGATTTCTTACAAGGTTCTAGAAAAATAAACTTATTCTCAAATTGTTATTAAAATTAGAAATACTTAAGGTTTGTCACCACATTTTAAACACCAGTCCACTGCTGATCATCGATTTAAAACACAAAACTGACCTAAGATCAGCATGAAGGGTCAGCTTCATTCTACTCCTACTCCGTCCCCTGGGCTGCTCTCTCCTCTCCCGGTCCAGCTTCAGCTCTGGAGCTCAGAGAGACCATCTCCATGGCATTGACATAAAGATCCATGCTGCTCACCCTGTTCACTCTCTTCTGCCTCCTGGTGGGCTAGGGAGACACAGCACCAACAGTCAGACAATTACTCTCTTGTATCTCCCTCCCTCTCCCCATCACCCTCTCCCTCTAGTTTAAATGACTTGTAACGTCTGAGTAAATGTCTTTACCTTGTAGTACAGGTAGGAGGTGGTGATTGTTGTCAGTAGGATCAGCAGCACTACAACGTGTCTGATGATGAAGGCTGGCAGAGGAGAGGCTGCAAGCATAAACACATTTGATGAGGGGACTGATCATCATCACATAGATCTGTGGGAAATCTGTCAATGACAAAGTTATAAGTCTGGTTCATGTTCAGTTACCTGTGATGGTGAGGGAGAGGAGCTCACTCTCAGAGGAGAAGTTGTGAGAGAAAACATAATTGTCATAAACACATCTGTAGTTCCCTTGGTGGGAGTCATCTGCAGCAGGGAAGAGGAAGGCAGCAGAGTGATTGACAGCTGGCTGGGTCTGGGTTCTGTTGGAGCCGGTGAACGTGAGGAGGAAGGAGCCTCCTGGGTACTGTGGCTGAGTGGAGCAGGTGATGGTGAAGTTGTAGCCCCTGAACATCTTGGGCCCCTGGTGGCCCCTGAAGACCCCTCCCATTGGGTCAGTCAGGAAGATATCAGGCTGGACCAGGAGATCTGTAACAATAAAAGAGAACAAGAAAAACCTCTTCAACTAGTTTCCTATAGATATGACAATAACATCAGCATGTAACAGTGCCAGCCACCCTCCCTCACAGGGCAACATGAGTAGTGGGCCTACAGTCACTGAGACAACATATGTTGATATCAGGCTGAAACAGGACATCTTACGCTCTACGTGGTTCAACACTCTGTGGTCCGTTCTGCTTGTGTTGTCTACCACCTCACGGCTGAGCCGTTGTTGCTCCTAGACTTGCCACGTTAAGTCACTGAGATCTTCAGTAAGTCCAATCTACTGGCAATGTTTGTCTATGGAGATTGCTTGGCTGTGTGCTCGATTTTATACACCTGTCACCAACAGGTGTGGCTGAAATAGCCAAAGTCCACTAAAGTCCACATACTTTTGGACATATAGTGTATCTTGTTTTTACCTGAGCAGATCACTGTGAGTCCAGGATGGAGATCATATGTTCTTCTACACTCCCTCAGTGAAGACTCAGACCCAGAACAGTAAACTCTAATCCCTCTAGTGGTGTTTCCAAGTGGTACTGAAACAGTGGAGCCACAACCCAGCTGTCTACACACTACTGCAGCTACATTCTCCTGGTTCCACACTCTAGCTCCCACAGTCCTCCACTCTCCCTGGTCGTACCACTCCACTCCACCAGCACAGCGACTGCCTCCTCCCACCAGCCTCACATCATCAGGCTCTGAGAAAAGAAAAGAGAGAGACAGTAATCTTACTATTTACTCACTAAAACACACCTATATTGTCTCTCATCTTCTTCACTCCAGGTGAGAAACAATGTTAACTGAGTGACAAACTGTTTCTTACCTGAGCAGGTGAGTCCAACAGCATTACCAGGTAGGCAGGTGTTGTTCTCTCTGTCTGAGGTGTCACAGCCCAGGAGAAGGGACTCTTTGCCTTTACACTGGAACTCTTTATCCCAGGTCTGACCCTCACCTTCTCCATAAAGCCCCCCCTGTAGAGCTGCAGGAGCCCCACAGCCAAGCTCCACACAGACTACCTCTGCATCCTGCCGGTCAAAGTCAGCTTCACACACTGAGGCCCAGGACTGATTGGACTTCACCTCCACTCTCCCAGAGCAGAGACCAGCTCCATCCACAAGACGCACAGACTCTGGAGAAAAAGAGTTGGTTGAACATTCAATCAGTTTTGTTGATGACACTGTCAAGGACTAAACACAAATATGTTGGATAAAAGATTGTAGTTTGCTATGTTTGATACTGTAAGAGGTAGAAATGGGTTCTTAGTCACTCAGGATCGGGTTGGGAATAATGCAGGCAGGAGACAGGAATAAGTTCACTTCACTTTATAGAAAATAAACAGCTGGACATCCATCAGGCAGCTTCACTTCAGTACCATCTGAACTACAATGATCTGCCCATGAACATCTCCCATAAACCAATATGACAAACACAAATATAATGTTTAAATACATCTGACATCTCTCCCTCTATTTAAATTAAATTATAACATAAAACATGGTAATATTGTATAATGTATAAATAAATCTCTCAAATCTCTCTTACCTGAACAGATCACATGACGATAATATCCACCATTACAGACACCAGGTCCTCCTATGATGTCACACTGTCTAATAGAAGACTCATCTCCATAGCAACTACTATATAGTCTGACTCCTCTTCTTCCATCGTCTAACCTAAGTCCTCTAGATTCAGATACAGGATTCCCACAGTCCAGCTCTCTACACACAACCTTAACCTCTATCATCATTCTCCACCACCCAGAACATAGACGTGACCACTCTCCTCTGTAGAAGACTTCCACTGTCCCAGAACAGGAAGTGGTCCCATCCACCAGTCTGACTGAGTATTCAGCTGTAAACAGCAGAGAGGAAAACACAGTGGTGAGGACAGATGATGACAGTGATTCTGTTATTCTAACAGCAGTAATGCTTTGTGGTTGACAAGTATTAGTAGTTCCATAAAACACTACTTGTTATTGGGTTTAGAATGGTTTGTATGGACACATGACTTTCTTCATGTGGTATAATAAAGTTTACTAATATTGAACTGCTATAATCACTGTAGATTTATACTCTACCTACCTGGTGGACTGACACTTTGAGCCTGGAGATCTGAGGAGAAAGAGAGAGAAAGAGACAGAGAGAAACAAAGGAGAAAGGGAGGAGTCAGAGGAAGAGAGAGACAGAGGTTAAATGAACATCAACATGACCTTTCATGATGTGATGGGGAAGACAGGCTTATCGTTGGTATGGTGCAACAACACCCATGTGTACATACACTATATATACAAGAGTATGTGGACACCCCTTCAAATTAGTGGATTTTATTTCAGCCACACCCCTTCCTGACAGATATATATAATCAAGCACACAGCCATGCAATCTCCATAGACAAACATTGTCAGTAGAATTGCCTTAATGAAGAACTCAGTGACTTTCAATATGGCACCATCATAGGATGCCAATTTTCAGATGGTCAAATGTCTGATAGAGTTGCACCCGTCAACAGTAAGTGCTGTTATTGTGAAGTGGAAACGTCAAGGATCAACAGCCGCTCAACCGGGAAGTTGGAGACAACGCTCACAGAACGGGACTGTCGAGTGCTGATAGAGTACAAAATCATCTGTCCTCGGTTGCAACACTCACTAACGAGTTCCAAGCTGTTCCAACGTCAGCACAAGAACTGTTCGTCGGGAGCTTCATGAAATGGGTTTCCATGGCGAGCAGCCACACACAAGCCTAAGATCACCATGGGAAATACCAAGGGGCAGCTTGAGTGGTGGAAAGATTGCCGAAATTGGACTTTGGAGCAGTGGAAACACGTTCTCTGGAGTGATGAATCACGCTTCACCATCTGGCAGTCAAATCTGGTTTTGGTGGATGCTAGGAGAATGCTATCTGCCCCAATGCATCGTGCCAACTGTAAAGTTTGGTGGTGGAGGAATAATGGTCTGGGGTTGTTTTTAATGGATCGTGTTTGGCCCCTTAGTTTCATTGAAGGGAAATCTAATCGCTACAGCATACAATGACATCCTAGACTATTCTGTGCTTCCAACTTTGTGGCAACAGTTTTGGGAAGCCCCTTTCCTGTTTCAGCATGACAATGCCCCTGTACACAAAGCAAGGTCCATACAGAAATAGTTTGTTGAGATCGATGTGGAAGAACTTTACTGGCCTTCGCAGAGCCCTGACCTAAACCCCATGGAATACCTTTAGGGATGAATTGAAATGTCGACTGTGAGCCAGGCCTGTTCGCCCAACCTCACTAATGCTGTTGTGGCTGAATGGAAGCAAGTCCCTGCAGCAATGTTCCATCATCTAGTGGAAAACCTGCCCAGAAGAGTGGAGGCTGTTATAGCAGCAATGTTCCATCATCTAGTGGAAAACCTGCCCAGAAGAGTGGAGGCTGTTATAGCAGCAATGTTCCAACATCTAGTGGAAAACCTTCCCAGAAGACTGGAGGCTGTTACAGCAGCAATGTTCCATCATCTAGTGGAAAGTCTTCCCAGAAGAGTGGAGGCTGTTATAGCAGCAATGTTCCAACATCTAGTGGAAAACCTGCCCAGAACAGTGGAGGCTGTTATAGTAGCAATGTTCCATCATTAAGTGGAAAGCCTTCCCAGAAGAGTGGAGGCTGTTATAGTAGCAATGTTCCAACATCTAGTGGAAAGTCTTCGCAGAACAGTGGAGGCTGTTATAGTAGCAATGTTCCAACATCTAGTGGAAAGTCTTCCCAGAACAGTGGAGGCTGTTATAGCAGCAAAGGGGGACCAACTCCATATTAATGCCCATGATTTTGGAATGAGATGTTTGATGAGCAGGTGTCCACATACTTTTGGTCATGTAGTGTACATTCCCCTTCCATGCAAATGTGTAACTCTCTTTGCAGATGAGATTAAATCTAATTTAAGACATTTGATTCTGTCAGTTTTCTAAATCATTAATTTCAGAGGTCAGGGGTCAAGCTGAGCCGGACCAAGAGTGGAAAAGGTTGCTGGTTATGATGACATCACTGGTGAGAAGTCAGTAAAGACAAGATATTTCAGTTGGCTGCATGTTAGTCTGTCAGCACTATCTCTGTTGACATCTCACTTTCTCTCCACGCCTTCTCTCTCTCTCTCTGTTCCTCTCTCTCTCTCTTCCTGACAGATAGCATCAGACCTGTTGCCTTGGTAACAGACCTCTATCATCTACACCCCCCTTCTCCTACTCTAACATCAGACCAATATAATATATAATATGTCAAGTATAAGTAGTTCCATAAAACACTACTTGTTATTGGGTTTTACTGCTATAATCACTGTAGATTTATACTCTACCTACCTGGTGGACTGACGCTTTGAGCCTGGAGATCTGGGGAGAAAGAGTGAGACAGAGGAGAAAGAGACAGAGAGACAGAGAGGAGTCAGAGGAAGAGAGAGACAGAGATAGAGAGAAAGGGAGGAGTCAGAGGAAGAGAGAGACAGAGACAGAGATAGAGAGAAAGGGAGGAGTCAGAGGAAGAGAGAGACAGAGGAGAAAGGGAGAGAGAGACAGAGAGAGAGAGAGAAAGGGAGGAGTCAGAGGAAGAGAGAGACAGAGATAGAGAGAAAGGGAGGAGTCAGAGGAAGAGAGAGACAGAGGAGAAAGGGAGAGAGAGACAGAGAGAGAGAGAGAAAGGGAGGAGTCAGAGGAAGAGAGAGGCAGAGGTTAAATCAACATAACATGACCTTTCATGATATGATGGGGATGACAGTGGTGCAACAACACCCATGTGTAAACACATTCGCCATCTCTCCTCCACCCTCCTCTCTCCCCTACCCTCTTCTCTCCTCCGCAAATCTCTCTATCCCCTCCCATCGTCTCTACTCTACCCTTCTCTCTCCTATCCTCCACTCTCCCCTTCCCTCTGTTCTCCCCTCCCCTTCTCTCTACCCTACCCTCTATCCCCTACCCTCCTCTCTACTCTACCCTCCTCTCTACTCTACCCTCCTCTCTCGCCTATCTTGCTCTATGCCCTACTTTCCCATCACCCCTCTCTCTCTCTCCCCTCCCTTTCTCTCTCCCAACCCTCCTCTCTCCCTACCCTCTCTCTCTCCTCCTCCTCAAATCTCTCTCCCCACCCCTCCTCTCTTCTCATCTCTCTCTCTCTCTAGTTCTCTCTCTCTTCGTGACGTATAGTGTTGAACCTGTTGATCTTGACTCAGCTCATAGACCTCTATCATCTACACCCTCCCTTCTCCTACTCTAACATAACACCAATATAATATATAATACATAATATATACTCTCATTCATTTACATAGAGACAGATACAATCAGTCATTAACACACTGAATATACAACAGTCAGATGCAGGACACCATCACAACTTAACTGACATTAGTGCCTGTCCCCAGATGGACAGTTAGACTACAGTAAAGTACATTTACAGGTGATCACATCATTGTCCTGCTTTGAGACACATTTTTACTGTCTGCTTCCAGTTGAATGTTATTTTACTAACCCTGCAAATTATAATATATCTTACAATATCAAAACATATCTCAGTAACTGTCACAAGCGTATATCAGTATAACAGCATCCTACCTGTGAACCAGAACAGGGTCATCAGTACCACTGCAGGTATCATGTCTGTCTCTAACTGGGGCTCCACTGAGTCAAGTCACTGTCATAAAGAGTGGACTGAAGACTGGAAAATACTGCTAGGCTATATGACTTCTCTCTCATTACGTCCTGGGTCTTTGATGTGAGATTAACTTCTTAGCAACTTATCTTGGATCAGTGGTTGAACACACTACAGCAAACTGATATGTTAAAAAAACTCCACAGGAAACTGCTGACAGAGCAGCAACATTTCACATAGTGTGTCCTATAATATCACCTCTAACTTTCTACTGCTTGAGTTCACCTCTTATAGAATATTGGCTTAACGTTCCAGCACCTAAATAGAAACAGTACCAGCACCCAAAATGAGTACTGATGAGGTCTCATGTTAGAGCAGGAGAAGGGGGGATGTGGTGTAGAAGCTAGAGGTCTGTTACCCAAGTCAACTCAACAGGCCTGATGCTATATGTCAGGGTCAGGCTGGGAGGGGCCAAGAGAGGAACAGGTTACTGGTTATGATGACATCACTGGTGAGAAGACAGTGATAAACATATATTCTCTCTCTCCCCCTCCTCTCTACCCCCTCCCCCTCCCCTCCCTCTCTACCCTACTTCCCTTCCCTCCTCCCTCCTCTCTCTACCCTCTCTCCCCCTCCTCCCCTCTACCCTACTTCCCTCTCCCCTCTCTCTCTCTCTCTCCCCCTCCTCCCTCTCTACCCTACTTCCCTTCCCGGTTTGGATCTCGTTAGTGAGTGTTGCAACCAAGTACAGACGATTTTTACACGTTACACTCTTCAGCACTCGACGGTCCTGTTCTGTGAACTTGTGTGGCCCACTACTTCTTGGCTGAGCCGTTGTTGGTCCCAGATGTTTCCACTTCACAATAACAGCACTTACAGTCGACAAGGCAGCTCCAGCAGGGCAGGAATTTGACAAACTGACTTGTTGGAAAGGTGCCATCTTATGACGGTGCCACATTGAATGTTACTGAAAGGTCTTCAGTAAGGCCATTCTACTGTCAATGTTTGTCTATGGAGATTGCATGGCTGTGTGCTTAATTTTAAACACCTGTCAGCAACTGGTGTGGCTGAAATGGACCAATCTACTAATTTGAAGGGGTGTCCACATACTATTGAATATATAGTGTATTCCCCCAGCTGTCTGGTCCAGGAGAATATCACCTGTGATGCTGTCTGGTCCAGGAGAATATCACCTGTGATGCTGTCTGGTCCAGGAGAATATCACCTCTCACAATATTGGGGCAGCAGGGAAGCATAGAATGTTATGTAAGGATCAGACTGTATAGGCTATATTACATGTATTTAGTGTATTATTGGGGCAGCAGGGTAGTGGTTAGAATGTTATGTAAGGATCAGACTGTATAGGCTATATTACATGTATTTAGTGTATTATTGGGGCAGCAGCCTAGTGGTTAGAATGTTATGTTAGGATCAGACTGTATGGGGCAGCAGCCTAGTGGTTAGAATGTTATGTTAGGATCAGACTGTATAGGCTATATTACATGTATTTAGTGTATTATTGGGGCAGCAGGGAAGCATAGTGGTTAGAATGTTATGTAAGGATCAGACTGTATAGGCTATATTACATGTATTTAGTGTATTATTGGGGCAGCAGCCTAGTGGTTAGAATGTTATGTAAGGATCAGACTGTATAGGCTATATTACATGTATTTAGTGTATTATTGGTGCAGCAGGGTAGTGGTTAGAATGTTATGTTAGGATCAGACTGTATAGGCTATATTACATGTATTTAGTGTATTATTGGGGCAGCAGCCTAGTGGTTAGAATGTTATGTAAGGATCAGACTGTATAGGCTATATTACATGTATTTAGTGTATTATTGGGGCAGCAGGGTAGCCTAGTGGTTAGAATGTTATGTAAGGATCAGACTGTATAGGCTATATTACATGTATTTAGTGTATTATTGGGGCAGCAGGGTTAGAAGCCTAGTGGTTAGAATGTTATGTATTGGGGATCAGACTGTTAGAATGTTAGTAAGCAGACTGTATATTACATGTATATAGTGTATTATTGGGGCAGCAGGGTAGTGGTTAGAATGTTATATTAGGATCAGACTCTATAGGCTATATTACATGTATTTAGTGTATTATTGGGGCAGCAGGGTAGCCTAGTGGTTAGAATGTTATGTAAGGATCAGACTGTATAGGCTATATTACATGTATTTAGTGTATTATTGGGGCAGCAGGGTAGTGGTTAGAATGTTATGTAAGGATCAGACTGTAAAGGCTATACTAACACAACTAAAAAAAACACATGGAAATATTTTACCTCCCTGGTTAGAGGACAACCTGCAGAAGACAGTCAGCTATATTTTGGAGAGATGCATTTAAATTTAGAGGTCGTTAAACAAAGGAACGCAAAACTTATTTTTCATCACTCATCGATATCATGTTGAAATCATTTGTGTGAAAGGGGGAGATGAGTTTGTCCTGTTAAAACTAACAGCTCAAAAACCACATGGAATCTGGGAATAATGTGGACATCACTGGTTAGAGGACAACTTGTAGAAAACATCTAGCTACATTTTGATTCAAGTGGGTCACCAATGCTGTAAGTGTAACACAGCTCTTTTTGTGTTAGTCACTTTCTGTTATATCATATAAATAGCACTCTTTCAATTCAGAGCCTGGATTTTCCCCCTGAGGCTAATATCCATATCATGCAGAAATCAATTGAACAGGGGGCAAACGTTTAGTGTTTTACATTGTGACATCATTAAAATACTGCTACTACAATGTTTAAACATTCTACATTGTGACATCATTAAAATACTGCTACTACAATGTTAAAACATTCTACATTGTGACATCATTAAAATACTCCTACTACAATGTTTAAACATTCTACATTGTGACATTAATTCATTGATATCATGAAACAACTCCTTCATTAATGCATTTTCTGATGTTTGATCAGAGATCTTTTATCAGAGTATCTCTTCCCACATTGTTCACAGCTATAAGATGTCTCTCCTGTGTGTGTTCTCTGGTGTAATCAGATGGCTGGATGTAGTAAAATTCTTCCCACATTGTTCACATCTATAAGGTTTCTCTCCTGTGTGTGTGTTCTCTGGTGTACAATCAGATGGCTGGATGAAGTAAAATTCTTCCCACATTGTTCACAACTATAAGGTTTCTCTCCTGTGTGTGTTCTCTGGTGTGATACCAGGTTGCTTGACTGAGTAAAACTCTTCCCACATTGATCACAGCTATAAGATTTCTCTCCTGTGTGTTTTCTCTGGTGAGATAACAGGCTGCTTGACTGAGTAAAACTCTTCCCACATTGATCACAGCTATAAGATTTGTCTCCTGTGTGTGTTCTCTGGTGTACAATCAGATGGCGAGATGTAGTAAAACTCTTCCCACATTGATCACAGCTATAAGGTTTCTCTCCAGTGTGAATTGTCATGTGTACTTTTTGTGAATTTGATCTTAAGTAACTCTTCCCACAGTTAGAGCAGAGGTGAGATTTCTTCCCTGTTGGTCTCCACTGGTGTTTCTTGAGGTGTTCTGATCGGGAGGGACTCTTCTCTGCCTCGTCAGCTTCATGATGTTGTTGAGGCTCCCCAGAGGATCCACGATAGTCACGTCTCTCTCCTGTGTGAACAACAAAGTCTGACAGATGGTTAAAGGCCCACAACAGCAGAAATCCACCGTAAAAGGTGATGCCAACAGCGTTGCCATGATATTGTACAACAATTGACGTCTGTAATGAATGTTAAAATTATTTGACAATTGTCTTGAGACAGTCAAGTGAGCAACAATAGTCATATTTTGTCTTATTTTCACATTAGTAGTAACATCGATGATTGGAGGCTAGAGATAAGTTATTACAGTTGCTGAACCCCTAAGCAGTGTGCCAGACAACCTTTGGTCACCAATATAGGCCCCTTTCTGTGTTTGCTAAAATAGGCGCACGAGGGCAATTAATTGAATGTGAGAGTGGTTACATTTATCCAGCCCCCATCCCTCAGCTGTTTACCAAACCAAGTCTCAGGGCAGCCATTTTGTTGCTGTTTAAATCCTAGGTTGTCCCTTTAAAAAAGCCAAATCAATCGATCAACCAATCTGCAGTTCAAACAATAACAAAGATGCCATTCCACCACTGTTTTGGTGATAAGATGATGGATGGGTCTGGAGAAATGTAACTACTCTCAAATTCATAGACAGACCTACGGATGCAAGGACTGACCATCCATGAAATCAACATGATAGTTTTAACCATGTTGAGGCTAAACAGTGTTGATTTACATTGAATCTAAACATTGGCGTAAAAAAATCTTATTTGGGGTTCTGATGGGGTACAACAGTTGAACTAAGCTCATGAGGTACAGTGCCTTGCGAAAGTATTCGGCCCCCTTGAACTTTGCGACCTTTTGCCACATTTCAGGCTTCAAACATAAAGATATAAAACTGTATTTTTTTGTGAAGAATCAACAACAAGTGGGACACAATCATGAAGTGGAACGACATTTATTGGATATTTCAAACATTTTTAACAGCAGTTTTCAGTTCTTTCCACACATTCTCGATTGGATTCAGGTCTGGACTTCCCCTTTAACACCACACATCAGTTCAACAACTGCAGAGTTTGTGCCTCTGTTTTTAAGACAGTACTTACTAGTGTTAATCACGGCCCGGTTTCTCAAAACCATCTTACGGCTGAGTTCAACGTTAGAACCACTGGATGCCTTAAGAAGCGTTTGGGAAACCGGGCCCAGATGTCCAGTTTCCTCTTCTTCCTCCTCCTCCTTTATCGATGTGACAGTCATCTCCGCCTCCTCCTCTTTCAATCTTAACGAGTCTTCCTTTTCTTTCACTGAAACGTCTTTCTCTTCTTCTTTCACGGTAACAGCTTCACCCTCTACTTGTTTTTGAATTGTAACATCCTTCTCTTCCTCCTCCTCTTTCGGGAGAACTTCTTTCTCCGTCCAGAAGACCTCCTCTTCTTTAGCAGGAGGAGAGCAGCTTAGTGAACTCATGGTCGGGGATGTTCGCTAGCTAGCATTAGCAACTGGCCTAGTTCCAAGCTAATTTAGCAAACCAGCTAGCTGACAAACAACGTAATTATATAATTAAATGGGCCAACACGTACATACGACAGAAGTGTGTTTAATACACAGCGACTAATATACACCAAAACAGTGTAAAGAGAGTGAATGTTGTAGCTATGTTTGCTATTAAGCTACCGAGGTGTCTAACTGTTGTTGTTGAAGCAGCGTCCCGTCCACTAGATTATACGTCACACTGGCAGCATCGCCTGAACCTAAAAGACCCACATCGCCATCTGCTGACTGGAGGGCAACGCAGTTGAGGAACCAAAAGTTTATTTTTTTTAATTTATTTCATATTAAGTCGTTTAGAAAAGCAGTTGATTATCGTTTTTAATATTAGAACAAAGTCGTTCAGAACCAAGTTCTGACATGGATCATTTGACCTGCATATCTTTTTGCCAAATTGATTCATTTTTAATAATTTAAAACAAACTTTAGACCCACTTTACATTGAATTGAACCATAGAACCATAGTTCTGACATGGATCATTTTGTATTTAACAAGTAATTTATCTAACAAGGTTTCTCTTTATTTTTCAGTATCAGTGGTTTTGACCAGATAGACACCTGCAGACACACAGTATAGTGCCTCCCATGTTCTCTCCTAAGATTGGACTTTCTATACCACGTATCACCTGACTGTGTACAAAACTGCCAATGATAGAAACCTCTTCCAGTGGTATACAGTGTATTCATTAAGTATTCAGACCCCTTCACTTATTCCACATTTAGTTATGTTACAGCCTCATTATAAAATTGAATATGTTTTCCCCTCATCAATCTACACACAAAACCCCATAATGACAAACCAAAAACAGATTTGAATTTTTTGCAAATGTATTTACTTAAGTATTCAGACCCTTTGCTATGAGACTCGAAAATGAGCTCAGACATCCTTCTTCCATTGATCATCCTTGAGATGTTTCTACAACTTGGAGTCCACCTGTGGTAAATTCAATAAATTAGACATGGTTTGGAAAGGCACACACCTGTCTATATAAGGTCCCACAGTTTACAGTGCATGTCAGAGCAAAAACCAAGCCATGAGGTCAAAGGAATTGTCGGTACAGTTCTGAGACAGGATTGTGTCGAGGCACAGATCTGTGGAAAGGTACCAAAAATGTCTGTAGCAAACGGTCCCCATGAACACAATGGCCGCCATCATTCTTAAATGGAAGAAGTTTGGAACCACCAATACTCTTTCTAGAGCTGGCCGCCCGGCCAAACTGAGAAATCGGGGGAGAAGGGCCTTGGTCAAGGAGGTAAACAAGAACCCGATGTTCACTCTGACAGAGATCCAGATTTCCTCTGTGGAGACGGGAGAACCTTCCAGAAGGACAACCATCTCTGTAGCTACTGATGCCAATCAGGCCTGAATGTAGCAATGATTAAATTGTCAACATTTATTTAAAAGGACAATTCTGTGAACTGTTCTGTGAAAGGTGTTGGCTCGAGATGAATTGCAGGAGCTTGCAGAGATGTAGTCTTGCATGTTGTCTACTTTGATGCTAATTAGCATTTTCAAATCAGAGGAACTCTTCCTGGGGAGACAAATATATTGGATCCCCATTAGTTCCTGCCAAGGCAAAGCTACTCTTCCTGGGGTTTAAACATTATGGATCCCCATTAGTTCCTGCCAAGGCAGCAGCTACTCTTCCTGGGGTTTATTATGGATCCCCATTAGTTCCTGCCAAGGCAGCAGCTCTACTCTTCCTGGGGTTTATTGTGGATCCCCATTAGTTCCTGCCAAGGCAGCAGCTCCTCTTCCTGGGGTTTATTGTGGATCCCCATTAGTTCCTGCCAAGGCAGCAGCTACTCTTCCTGGGGTCCAGCTAAAATAAAGGCATTTATACCATTTTAAAAACATGACAATAAATTCACAACACACTGTGTCCTCAGTCACCTTGTCCCAGAGAGGTTTCCATGGTTATCAAAACATCACACCAGGTTGAGTCTAAACAAAACACAGCCCTGTGGGGAAAATGAATGGAACCATCTCCCTGTTTGACCTCTAGTTGTTATGGATATTATGACTCTACAGAGACACACAGTGGACGTGTCAAAATATGTTCAATTGATAAAGCACACTTTATTTAACCTCAATGTCATCTTGTGTTTACATGGCATTGTAGATTTTAGCTGTATATAGTATGTATTTTGGATGTTTTCAGTGTGTTTTCAACCCTTTCAGACAATGGATTAATCACAATTAAAAATAGTGCACTAACATTATACAAAGTGAACTCAAGTCTGACAGCCCAAACAAACACACACATTCTCAGTCAGAAACACAAGTCAGAACACAGCCTCTCGATTCTCTCATGTGTTTTCAGGTTCTCTGACTGGGAAAATGTCTTTCCACAATGAGAGCAGTGGTATGTCTTCTCCTCCTGTGTATTTGTATGTATTCTTTCATGCTCTTTCAGGTACCTTAACCGGGTAAATCTCTCTCCACACTGGGAGCAGCGGTACATCTTCTTACCTGTGTGTGTCCTCTCATGCTTGTTCAGGTTTCCTACCTGGCCAAAACTCTTTCCACAATGGGAACATTGGAAAAGCTTTTCCCCTGTGTGTCCCCTCTCATGCGTTTGCAGGCTCCCTAACTGGGTAAACGTCATTCCACATTGGGAACAGTGGTAAGGCTTCTCTCCAGTGTGTATTCTCTTATGTGTTCTCAGGCTCCCTGACTGAGTAAAACTCTTCCCACACTGGGAGCAGTGATGTCGTCCTGCTGGTTTGGACGTCTCGGGGTCTGGTTTCCCTGAAGGACTCTTCCTGCTGTCAGAAGGAGAGTCTGGTCTCTCTCCTGTCAAAGACAAACCGATGATTTAATTAAACAGAGACCTGAATGAAACCTCCACATGACAAAACTTCCTCTGACGTTTAATCTAGACTAGATCCCTCAATCACCTGAAGTCACTTTTCACAAGTGTTATTAAAGCCACTACAAAATGCAGGTCTCTGTGTGGTTCTTAGTCAGAGAGGCCTATAGAATGTTTTTATTTATTTATTTCACCTTTATTTAACCAGGTAGGCAAGTTGAGAACAAGTTCTCATTTACAATTGCAACCTGGCCAAGATAAAGCAAAGCAGTTCGACACATACAACGACACAGAGTTACACATGGAGCAAAACAAACATACAGTCAATAATACAGTAGAAACAAGTCTATATACGATGTGAGCAAATGAGGTGAGATAAGGGAGGTAAAGGCAAAAAAAGGCCATGGTGGCAAAGTAAATACAATATAGCAAGTAAAACACTGGAATGGTAGATTTGCAATGGAAGAATGTGCAAAGTAGAAATAAAAAAATAATGGGGTGCAAAGGAGCAAAATAAATAAATTAATTAAATACAGTAGGGAAAGAGGTAGTTGTTTGGGCTAAATTATAGGTGGGCTATGTACAGGTGCAGTAGTCATTGTATGTTGTAGCGTTTACACCAGTCCAGCAATGATAAAGTACTTTATGATGAGGCGAACATTAAATAAACGATTTGGTATCATTTTTATTATGGAAGATTGAATAAGTGTGCTTCAAACGGTTTGCTTGGAATGATTTGTAGCCATCGTCTGGACGACCTGTGCATGAGAGTCCATTCAACTCAGTTTCCCTACCCGAAAAAACGCCATTCCATAAAGTGTATTCGCGCATGCAAATTCAGGAAGAAACCGACGAGCAGATGGCCTGACCGCGTTTTGCGACTGTCGGCTCACTTGACCGCAGTCAACGGTGGGCTGGAAATCGCCTCCAGTTTAGTACAGTGGAACTGCAGTATTGAATGAAGGCAAGTCCATTCCGTGAGACATTTAAGTTGTGATTTTGGGTGTAAATCCATTATTAAAGATTTGTTGTTGGCCAGCTTCTTGATGGTATTCACATCTTACAGTGTAGCTTTATCAATTCCTACATTAACATTACATTTACGTCATTTAGCAGACGCTCTTATCCAGAGCGACTTACAAATTGGTGAATTCACCTTCTGACATCCAGTGGAACAGCCACTTACAATAGTGCATCTAAATCATTTAAGGGGGGGGGTGAGAAGGATTACTTATCCTATCCTAGGTATTCCTTGAAAACATTTAAGCTCAGAAATAGAGTAGAATGCCGCTGTAAAACCACGTATCAGTTCAACAACTATTTTCAAGACAGGACTTACTGGTGCTACTCAGATCTTCTGTCTCCATCTCTTCTTCCCTCTCCTCCTCCTTCAATATGACAGTTATCTCTCCTTCATTCACTCCAAAAAAGTATAATCGTTTTCTTCCTCTTCTTTCTGTGTAACAGCCTCACCCTCGACTTCTTCCTTTACTGTGACATCCTCCTCTTCATTCTCCTCTTTCACGACAACGTTCAGCCAAATACCTTCTTTCTCCTTCCAGCAGACCTCTTTTTTAGCAGGAGGGCAGCAGCTTGCTGAGCTCATGGTCGGGGATGTTAGCCAGCTAACCTAGCTAGTTAGCGACTAGACTAGTGATAGGCTCATTTATCAAGCCAGCTACCGTTACCTGACGAAACGGAAATATGACATAAAATGGGGAAACTAGTTAAAAGACAGAATTATGTTCCAAATACAGAAGTAAATATAGACCGAAGCAGTCTGAACAGCTTGAACGTTTCCGCTAGGAAGCTACCGAGGTGGCTGACGAGATGTTGTTGAAGAAGCGTCCCGTCCACTACATTATACGTCACTCTGATAGCATCGCCTGAAAACGCATATCGCCATCTGTTGACTGGAGTGGTTAACGCAGATAAATGTTTATTTTATTTCCAGACAAACAGTGCATTTTTACATTTATTTCATTAAATAATAATATAATAGTCAGACAACTGCAGATTTGTAATAAGTATGAATTTAAAACCTACTTCCACATTCTACCAACCCAACAGATGTTTCTACTTCAGGGAATATTTTACCAATGAGGAGAGTCTTTCCACATTCTACCAACCCAACAGATTGTTCTACAACAGGTAATATTAACCAATGAGGAGGGTCTTTACACATTCTACCAACGCAACAGATGGTTCTACTACAGGGAATATTAACCAATGAGGAGGGTCTTTACACATTCTACCAACACAACAGATGTTTCTACTACAGGGAATATTAACCAATGAGGTGGGTCTTTCCACATTCTACCAACACAACAGATGTTTCTACAATGAAAACTTTCAGGTTAATTGAAGTTAAATTCCCAAAAAGCCTGAACAGGTTTGGTCATTATCAGGTATTGGATCGTTGAAAGATGATCACCTCACAACAGGTTTCTTCCAGGGAATAAACCATGACAACAATAACCATGGCGGTCAAAATAACTGTAAAGTTATTCTCCATCGAAACGACTACCACTACAATCGACCTGTTCGCAACACATGGGTATTGGATCTGACCTAATTGATCTGCCAGTAAGCTATGTTTACATGGGTATTGGGATCTGACCTCATTGATCTGCCAGTAAGCTATGTTTACATGGGTATTGGGATCTGACCTCATTGATCTGTCAGTAAGCTATGAAGATTTACATGGGTATTGGGATCTGACCTCATTGATCTGTCAGTAAGCTATGTTTACATGGGTATTGGGATCTAACCTCATTGATCTGTCAGTAAGCTATGTTTACATGGGTATTGGGATCTGACCTCATTGATCTGTCAGTAAGCTATGTTTACATGGGTATTGGGATCTGACCTCAGTGATCTGTCAGTAAGCTATGTTTACATGGGTATTGGGATCTGACCTCATTGATCTGTCAGTTAGCTATGTTTACATGGGTATTGGATCTGACCTCAGTGATCTGTCAGTTAGCTATGTTTACATGGGTATTGGATCTAACCTCATTGATCTGTCAGTAAGCTATGTTTACATGGGTATTGGGATCTGACCTCATTGATCTGTCAGTAAGCTATGTTTACATGGGTATTGGGATCTGACCTCATTGATCTGTCAGTAAGCTATGTTTACATGGGTATTGGATCTGACCTCATTGATCTGTCAGTAAGCTATGTTTACATGGGTATTGGGATCTGACCTCATTGATCTGTCAGTTAGCTATGTTTACATGGGTATTGGGATCTGACCTCATTGATCTGTCAGTAAGCTATGTTTACATGGGTATTGGGATCTAACCTCATTGATCTGTCAGTAAGCTATGTTTACATGGGTATTGGATCTAACCTCATTGATCTGTCAGTAAGCTATGTTTACATGGGTATTGGGATCTGACCTCATTGATCTGTCAGTAAGCTATGTTTACATGGGTATTGGGATCTGACCTCATTGATCTGCCAGTAAGCTATGTTTACATGGGTATTGGGATCTGACCTCATTGATCTGCCAGTAAGCTATGTTTACATGGGTATTGGGATCTGACCTCATTGATCTGTCAGTAAGCTATGTTTACATGGGTATTGGGATCTGACCTCATTGATCTGTCAGTAAGCTATGTTTACATGGGTATTGGGATCTAACCTCATTGATCTGTCAGTAAGCTATGTTTACATGGGTATTGGATCTAACCTCATTGATCTGTCAGTAAGCTATGTTTACATGGGTATTGGGATCTGACCTCATTGATCTGTCAGTAAGCTATGTTTACATGGGTATTGGATCTGACCTCATTGATCTGTCAGTAAGCTATGTTTACATGGGTATTGGGATCTGACCTCATTGATCATCATCATCATCCAGACAGTCCTCTGGGTAACAGATACATACAAATACACGTAAGATTTCGTTACTATATTAACACTGCTAATCCAACAATAGTGTAGGTGTCTGTACTATATAAACACTGCTAATCCAACAATAGTGCTAGGTGAATTCACACTCAAATCCTTTTATCTTCGATTTTTCCCAAACCTCAATTGTGGCCTCCTGATGTGGTTTAAGTTATGTTCTTAGAGCAAACAATTGTATTTTTTTCTGTTTAAAAAAGTCAGACTTTGAGAACAAAAACCTGAAAAAAAGAGATGTTTTGTCACGTAGAGTAGGTCAGAAGGCTAAACTGGATAACCTAACCTCTATCAAAAATAAAAAGATGGCAGAACCGCAAAAGTTCTTCTGTGCAAAGGTGTTTATTTACAAGTGATTCCAGAACAAAAAACAACAGTACTGCCATCAACGTCTACCTTATGGAACAGCTTAAAAACAATGCTACCCCATCCACAGCTCAATCCAAACTGCCTCTCCATGACTGAAAGAGAGGCTCCTTTTGTAGGGCTAGCCCCTCCCCTCAGAACAATTAACCCTAATTAATTAATCAATTAACAATACAAACCTACATTTTCCATGAACTAAACATACTAAAGGATATACATTGCAACACGGTTTTAAACAATATCACAACATAACATTTACAACATTACATCACTACTGACAATCTCTTTCAATATGCCCATATGCATTAATGAGCCATTTGGGACAGGCACTATAAAGCCAACCCAATTCCCTTAGCTCGGGTCCTTTTCCAGCATACCCGGAAGCTACAGAGATGGAGAGAGAGGAACAGAACAAACAAACAATGCGCTCATCCACAACATTGATAAGTATAATAATTATTGTATCTCTCAAATATGAGCATTGACAAGTGTGAAATGGATGCACCGAGACAGAAGTTAATTTGTGTGTCGACCCACATTGTTAACTTATCTTATAATGGCGCAGGGAGGAGTGATGAATATGTGTGTGCGTTAAAGAACCAAATGCTGCCAATAGTGCGGTGTCTGTCCAGTGACGGACTTCTACGTCACATGTTTCAATAATAGTTATACTATTATCCTACTGACCAGTACAGCTTGGGTTGGTCTACTGTTATCTTACTGACCAGTACAGCTTGGGTTGGTCTACTATTATCCTACTGAACAGTACAGCTTGGGTTGGTCTACTATTATCCTACTGAACAGTACAGTCTACTATTATCCTTGGTCTGTACTATATAATCCTACTAACAACAACAGTTGGTCTACTATTATCCTACTGAACAGTACAGCTTGGGTTGGTCTACTATTATCCTACTGAACAGTACAGCTTGGGTTGGTCTACTATTATCCTACTGAACAGTATCTATTATCCTACTGAACAGTACAGCTTGGGTTGGTCTACTATTATCCTATTATCCTACTGAACAGTACAGCTTGGGTTGGTCTACTATTATCCTACTGAACAGTACAGCTTGAACAGTACAGTTGGTCTACTATTATCCTACTGAACACTGACCAGTACAGCTTGGGTTGGTCTACTATTATCCTACTGAACAGTACAGCTTGGGTTGGTCTACTATTATCCTACTGAACAGTACAGCTTGGGTTGGTCTACTATTATCCTACTGAACAGTACAGCTTGGGTTGGTCTACTATTATCCTACTGAACAGTACAGCTTGGGTTGGTCTACTATTATCCTACTGAACAGTACAGCTTGGGTTGGTCTACTATTATCCTACTGAACAGTACAGCTTGGGTTGGTCTACTATTATCCTACTGAACAGTACAGCTTGGGTTGGTCTACTATTATCCTACTGAACAACAGTCTACATTAAAATATGATTTACAGTTTTGGGTTGGTCTATCTCACAGTACAGGGTGCCTTTCCTTCTCTGGGCCATTTGGAAAATGTTTTACCTGTATACTTCTCCAGGAACACTGACCTACATCAAACAGTATTCAGTTAGTTCAAAAGTCTACTATTAAAATATGTCAAATTATCAATTTATTTGTTTCAAAACAATGCTGTGAAAAACAGTTGTATTGAACTTATAAAATAATCGATATTGTTATTTAGAATAAAAATATATACATTTATATTTTTATTGATGTATTATTATTATTTGTTATTATTTTTATTTTGGGAAAACTGCCAACATATTATATCCTGCTGCTGGGTTGGTCAGAACGGTACTATATCCTTGAACTTTGAATATTATGTACTGGTGTGCTTAGTTGTATTAACTACAGTGACCAATAAGCTTGGGTTGTCTGTACTAATAAACTACTATATACACAGAAATATTTTTATTGATGTATTATATTATCCTTTAGAAAAAAATAATATGCTGTTGTGCTGCCAACACAAAACATCGGGGAACTTTGAAAACGACAGTGTAATATTGGCAGAATAGAGCACCACAGAATGTGTTGGCTCCCTTTGACAAGTGGTCAATTTGGAGATCCTCCGGCCTGGGCCAGGGGGTCGTCCCAAAAGTACTTACTGCTTCCTGAAGTGTACACTCATTCACTACTCCCCATAAAGTGTAAAAGCATTGGATTGGTGAAGGCGAAGGTTATGGCATGAGTTTCCATACTAATCAATTCCTGTCAAATCCTGTCCATGAAGGGAAGTGAACAAGCAAACACTTTGGGAGGAAGAAGAGATTATTGGGGCAGAGACCAGGTATGCAGATGTTTCCCCAGCCAGGTACCACGACAACAAATACCAGTCAATCAATATATCATCAAATCCTTTATGATGAGCCAATTTTACTACATGCATTTCAGTGGTGGTCTGGAACAAAATCTTGCAAAGCCTGTATCTCTCCAGGGTTGGTGGGTGACTGTATCTCTCCAGGGTTGGTGGGTGACTGTATCTCTCCAGGGTTGGTGGGTGACTGTATCTCTCCAGGGTTGGTGGGTGACTGTATCTCTCCAGGGTTGGTGGGTGACTGTATCTCTCCAGGGTTGGTGGGTGACTGTATCTCTCCAGGGTTGGTGGGTGACTGTATCTCTCCAGGGTTGGTGGGTGACTGTATCTCTCCAGGGTTGGTGGGTGACTGTATCTCTCCAGGGTTGGTGGGTGACTGTATCTCTCCAGGGTTGGTGGGTGACTGTATCTCTCCAGGGTTGGTGGGTGACTGTATCTCTCCAGGGTTGGTGGGTGTCTGTATCTCTGACCAGGGTTGGTGGGTGACTTTATCTCTCCAGGGTTGGTGGGTGACTGTATCCTCCAGGGTTGGTGGGGACTGTATCTCTCCAGGGTTGGTGGGTGACTAAATACTCTCTCCAGGGCAATACATTGGTGGGTGACTACAGGACCAGGACAACAATACATCTCTCCAGGGTTGGTACATCACTAGGGTTGGGTGACTGTGGTGGAGGATCAATATCTCCAGGGTTGGTGGGTGACTTAGTACTGGACCCTGACCAGACATGTAGTAGTTTCCTCTGCATTTACAACAACACCATAGTATGGAGGATAAATAACAAACACCAGGACAACAATACATCATAGTCTATGTGGAGGATAAATAACTACAAACACCAGGACAACAATACATCAGGTCTATGGAGGATAAATAACTACACACCAGGACAACAATACATCATAGTCTATGGAGGATAAATAACTACACACCAGGACAACAATACATCATAGTCTATAGAGGATAAATAACTACACACCAGGACAACAATACATCATAGTCTATAGAGGATAAATAACTACACACCAGGACAACAATACATCATAGTCTATGGAGGATAAATAACTACACACCAGGACAACAATACATCATAGTCTATGGAGGATAAATAACTACACACCAGGACAACAATACATCATAGTCTATTGAGGATAAATAACTACACAGGACAACAACATACATCATAGTCTATAGAGGATAAATAAGGACACACCAGGCAACAATACATCATAGTCTATAGAGGAGGTGACTGTATAGGGTTGGTGGGTGAATAACTACACACCAGGACAACAATACATCATAGTCTATGGAGGATAAATAACTACACACCAGGACAACAATACATCATAGTCTATGGGAGGATATCTCTCCATAACTACACACCAGGACAACAATACATCATAGTCTATGAGGATAAATAACTACACACCAGGACAACAATACATCATAGTCTATGGAGGATAAATAACTACACACCAGGACAACAATACATCATAGTCTATGGAGGATAAATAACTACACACCAGGACAACAATACATCATAGTCTATGGAGGATAAATAACTACACACCAGGACAACAATACATCATAGTCTATGGAGGATAAATAACTACACACCAGGACAACAATACATCATAGTCTATAGAGGATAAATAACTACACACCAGGACAACAATACATCATAGTCTATGGAGGATAAATAACTACACACCAGGACAACAATACATCATAGTCTATGGAGGATAAATAACTACACACCAGGACAACAATACATCATAGTCTATGGAGGATAAATAACTACACACCAGGACAACAATACATCATAGTCTATGGAGGATAAATAACTACACACCAGGACAACAATACATCATAGTCTATGGAGGATAAATAACTACACACCAGGACAACAATACATCATAGTCTATGGAGGATAAATAACTACACACCAGGACAACAATACATCATAGTCTATAGAGGATAAATAACTACACACCAGGACAACAATACATCATAGTCTATAGAGGATAAATAACTACACACCAGGACAACAATACATCATAGTCTATGGAGGATAAATAACTACACACCAGGACAACAATACATCATAGTCTATGGAGGATAAATAACTACACACCAGGACAACAATACATCATAGTCTATGGAGGATAAATAACTACACACCAGGACAACAATACATCATAGTCTATGGAGGATAAATAACTACACACCAGGACAACAATACATCATAGTCTATGGAGGATAAATAACTACACACCAGGACAACAATACATCATAGTCTATAGAGGATAAATAACTACACACCAGGACAACAATACATCATAGTCTATAGAGGATAAATAACTACACACCAGGACAACAATACATCATAGTCTATGTGGAGGATAAATAACTACACACCAGGACAACAATACATCATAGTCTATGTGGAGGATAAATAACTACACACCAGGACAACAATACATCATAGTCTATAGAGGATAAATAACTACACACCAGGACAACAATACATCATAGTCTATGGAGGATACATAACTACACACCAGGACAACAATACATCATAGTCTATAGAGGATAAATAACTACACACCAGGACAACAATACATCATAGTCTATAGAGGATAAATAACTACACACCAGGACAACAATACATCATAGTCTATAGAGGATAAATAACTACACACCAGGACAACAATACATCATAGTCTATAGAGGATAAATAACTACACACCAGGACAACAATACATCATAGTCTATAGAGGATAAATAACTACACACCAGGACAACAATACATCATAGTCTATAGAGGATAAATAACTACACACCAGGACAACAATACATCATAGTCTATAGAGGATACATAACTACATTGATGTCTTCTCTTCTCTCTCTCTGTTTGTTTGTAGTTTCTCTCTGTTTGAATTAGCAGGTGTTATTATTATCCCCTCATCTGTGTGTGAGAGACAGAAAGAGCGAGAGACACAGACAGAGACAGACAGATGAGACCCCTAAGCAAGCTGGACCTGGGGCTCTGTTCACATACACAAACAGACCCCACAGAGCCCCAGGACAGCAAACACATTAGACCCAACCAAATCATGAGAAAACAAAAAGATAATTGCTTGACACATTGGATTGAATTAACAAAAAACAGAGCAAACTAGAATGTTATTTGTCCCTAAACAGAGAGAACACAGTGGCAGAATACCTGACCACTGTGACTGACCCCAACTTAAAGAAAGCTTTGACTATGTACAGACTGAGTGAGCATAGCCTTGCTATTGAGAAAGGCCACCGTAGGCAGACCTCAAATCAAATAGTTACGAGCCCCAAACGAACAATGCAGTTTATAGAAATATGGATAAGAATAAGAAATGAAAGTAACAAGTAATTAAAGAGTAAAAAGTAATTAAAGAGCAACAGTAAAATAACAATAGCAGGACTATATACAGGTCAGTACCTGGCTCTCCAGAGAAGACAGGCTATGTGCCCACAGCCCACAAAATGAGGTGGAAACTGACATGCACTTCCTAACCTCCTGCCAAATGTATGACCAGTTAATTCATACTGTATGTTGTAGTCTGTCCAAGAGGGGAATCACACAGACTGATCTCAGTTAATTCATACTGTATGTTGTAGTCTGTCTAATAATTAAATCACACAAGACTGACAGCCTGTAATTTTATTAAAAGCATTCAGTTGATTACATGGCAGTTTAGAGAGCAACATCAAAACAATAATCTACTTCATAATCAATATCATAACATTTATAATCAATAACATCATGAGAGGTAAACAACAACAAACCCCTTTATTAAAAAATGTTTCAAAATACAAAGAATGAACAGATGATTATAATAATACCTGCACAAATAATGGAAACACTTCAAGATAAAGAATCTAAGAGACACTAAATAAGATAAAGAATCTAAGAGACACTAAATAAGATAACGAATCTAAGAGACACTAAATAAGATAAAGAACTATGTTACCAAAACATGTTAAATAAGACAAAGAATCTAAGAACCCTAAAAAAGTTACAAAAACCCTATGTTACCTAAAAACCCAAAGAATCTAAAGACACTAAATAACCCAAAGACCCCATGTTACCTAAAAACCCCATGTTACCTAAAACCCCATGTTACCCAAAACCCCATGTTACCCAAACCCCATAACCAAAACCCCAAAACCCCATGTTACCCAAAACCCCATGTTACCCTAAAAACCCAAAAACCCCATGTTACCCAAACCCCATGTTACCCAAACCCCATGTTACCAAAACCCCATGTTACCCAAAACCCCATGTTAAAACCCCATGTTACCCAAAACCCCATGTTACCCAAAACCCCATGTTACCCAAAACCCCATGTTACCCAAAACCCCATGTTACCCAAAACCCCATGTTACCCAAAACCCCATGTTACCCAAAACCCCATGTTACCCAAACCCCATGTTACCCAAACCCCATGTTACCCAAACCCCATGTTACCCAAACCCCATGTTACCCAAACCCCCATGTTACCCAAACCCCATGTTACCCAAACCCCATGTTACCCAAACCCCATGTTACCCAAAACCCCATGTTACCCGAACCCCATGTTACCCAGAACCCCATGTTACCCAAACCCCCATGTTACCCAGAACCCCATGTTACCCAGAACCCCATGTTACCCAAAACCCCATGTTACCCAAACCCCATGTTACCCAGAACCCCATGTTTCTCTGGTGGTAAAAACCAAACTAAATGAATAATGGTGGTTGCAGTCACTCCTTTTAGATTTCTTACAAGGTTCTAGAAAGAGAAACTAATTCTGAACTTGTTATTAAAATTAGAACCACTTCAGGTTTGTCACCACATTTTAAACACCAGTCCACTGCTGACCATCGATTTAAAACACAAAACTGACCTAAGATCAGCATGTAGGGTCAGCTTCATTCTCCTCCTACTCCGTCCCCTGGGCTGCTCTCTCCTCTCCCGGTCCAGCTTCAGCTCTGGAGCTCAGAGAGACCATCTCCATGGCATTGACATAAAGATCCATGCTGCTCACCCTGTTCACTCTCTTCTGCCTCCTGGTGGGCTAGGGAGACACAGCACCAACAGTCAGACATTTACTCTCTCGTATCTCCCTCCCTCTCCCCCTCACCCTCTCCCTCTAGTTTAAATGACTTGTAACGTCTGAGTAAATGTCTTTACCTTGTAGTACAGGTAGGAGGTGGTGATTGTTGTCAGTAGGATCAGCAGCACTACAACGTGTCTGATGATGAAGGCTGGCAGAGGAGAGGCTGCAAACAGAAACACCTTTGATGAGGGGACTGATCATCATCACATAGATCTGTGGGAAATCTGTCAATGACAAAGTTATAAGTCTGGTTCATGTTCAGTTACCTGTGATGGTGAGGGAGAGGAGCTCACTCTCAGAGGAGAAGTTATGAGAGAAAACATAATTGTCATAAACACAGCTGTAGTTCCCTTGGTGGGAGTCATCTGCAGCAGGGAAGAGGAAGGCAGCAGAGTGATTGACAGCTGGCTGGGTCTGGGTTCTGTTGGAGCCGGTGAACGTGAGGAGGAAGGAGCCTCCTGGGTACTGTGGCTGAGTGGAGCAGGTGATGGTGAAGTTGTAGCCCCTGAACATCTCGGGCCCCTGGTGGCCCCTGGAGACCCCTCCCATTGGGTCAGTCAGGAAGATATCAGGCTGGACCAGGAGATCTGTAACAATAAAAGAGAACAAGAAAAACCTCTTCAACTAGTTTCCTATAGATATGACAATAACATCAGTATGTAACAGTGCCAGCCACCCTCCCTCACAGGGCAACATGAGTAGTGGGCCTACAGTCACTGAGACAACATATGTTGATATCAGGCTGAAGCAGGACATCTGGAACAAGAGGAGAGAGAAAGAAAACGTAGCTCCTCAACTACTTTACTCATTTAGATGTGACAATAACATGACATGTGACAGTGGAATTGAGTTGAGACATTCACTGAGATAACACTCAAATACAAAAGCATTCTGGGATATTTAAGTTGTATTTGATTCCTACTTGACTGAGTGATCTATTTAGTAAAGCAGACTGACAAGTTAAACAGTCATCATGAGAGGTGCAGAGGAAGTTGTATGAATGAAGGAAATCAGTTGAATATAATTATAATATGTTGATATTTCCTGAGCAGATCACTGTGAGTCCAGGAAGGAGATATAATACATGGACTAAAGTATGTGGAACTCAGCAGTGAGTTTTCAATCATAGGATTATTTTACACATTTCAACACTCGGTGGTCCGTTCTGAGCTTGTGTTGTCTACCACTTCACAGCTGAGCCGTTGTTGCTCCAAGACTTGCCACGTTGAAAGTCACTGAGATCTTCAGTAAGTCCATTTTACTGGCAATGTTTGTCTATGGAGATTGCATGGCTGTGTGCTCAATTTTATACACCTGTCAGCAACAGGTGTGACTGAAATAGCCGAATCCACTAAAGTCCACTTATGTTTGGCCATAAAGTGCATCTTGTTACTACCTGAGCAGATCACTTTGAGTCCAGGAAGAATATCATAACTTCTGGAACATTCCCTCAGTGTGGACTCAGACCCAAAACAGTAAACTCTGAACCCTCTAGTGGTGTTTCCAGGTAGTACTGAAACAGTGGAGCCACAACCCAGCTGTCTACACACTACTGCAGCTACATCCCTCTGGTCCCAGTCATCAGCTCCCACAGTCCTCCACTCTCCCTGGTCGTACCACTCCACTCCACCAGCACAGCGACTGCCTCCTCCCACCAGCCTCACATCATCAGGCTCTGAGAAAAGAAAAGAGAGAGACAGTAATCTTACTATTTTCTCACTAAAACACACCTATATTGTCTCTCATATTCTTCACTCCAGGTGAGAAACAATGTTGACTGAGTGACAAACTGTTTCTTACCTGAGCAGGTGAGTCCAACAGCATTACCAGGTAGGCAGGTGTTGTTCTCTCTGTCTGAGGTGTCACAGTCCAGGAGAAGGGACTCTTTGCCTTTACACTGGAACTCTTTATCCCAGGTCTGACCCTCACCTTCTCCATAGAGCCCCCCCTGTAGAGCTGCAGGAGCCCCACAGCCAAGATCCCTACAGACTACCTCTGCATCCTGCCGGTCAAAGTCAGCTTCACACACTGAGGCCCAGGACTGATTGGACTTCACCTCCACTCTCCCAGAGCAGAGACCAGCTCCATCCACAAGCCGCACAGACTCTGGAGAAAAAGAGTTGGTTGAACATTCAATCAGTTTTGTTGATGACACTGTCAAGGACTAAACACAAATATGTTGGATAAAAGATTGTAGTTTGCTATGTTTGATACTGTAAGAGGTAGAAATGGGTTCTTAGTCACTCAGGATCGGGTTGGGAATAATGCAGGCAGGAGACAGGAATAAGTTCACTTCACTTTATAGAAAATAAACAGCTGGACATCCATCAGGCAGCTTCACTTCAGTACCATCTGAACTACAATGATCTGCCCATGAACATCTCCCATAAACCAATATGACAAACACAAATATAATGTTTAAATACATCTGACATCTCTCCCTCTATTTAAATGAATTAAAAACACATAAAACATGATACATGGTAATATTGTATAATGTATAAATAAATCTCTCAATATGACCAGTCTCTTACCTGAACAGATCACATGACGATAATATCCACCATTATAGACACCAGGTCTTCCTATGATGTCACACTGTCTAATAGAAGACTCATCTCCATAGCAACTACTATATAGTGTGACTCCTCTTCTTCCATCTTCAATCAGTGGTCCTCTAGATTCAGATACAGGATTCCCACAGTCCATCTCTCTACACACAACCTTAACATCTCTCATCATTCTCCACCACCCAGAACATAGACCCAACCACTCTCCTCTGTAGAAGACTTCCACTGTCCCAGAACAGGAAGTGGTCCCATTCACCAGTCTGACTGAGTATTCAGCTGTAAACAGCAGAGAGGAAAACACAGTGGTGAGGACAGATGATGACAGTGATTCTGTTATTCTAACAGCAGTAATGCTTTGTGGTTGACAAGTATTAGTAGTTCCATAAAACACTACTTGTTATTGGGGTTTAGAATGGTTTGTATGGACACATGAATTTCTCCATGTGGGATAATAAAGTTGACTAATATTGAACTGCTATAATCACTGTAGATTTATACTCTACCTACCTGGTGGACTGACGCTTTGAGCCTGGAGATCTGAGGAGAAAGAGAGAGACAGAGAGAAAGAGAAAGAGAGAAAAGACAGGGAAGTCAGAGGAAGAGACAGAGGTTAAATGAACATCAACATGACCTTTCATGATGTGATGGGGAAGACAGGCTTATCGTTGGTACGGTGCAACAACACCCATGTGTACATACACCATATATACAAAAGTATGTGGACACCCCTTCAAATTAGTGGATTTTATTTCAGCCACACCCCTTCTGACAGATGTATAAAATCAAGCACTCAGCCATGCAATCTCCATAGACAAACATTGTCAGTAGAATTGAGTTAATGAACTCCCCCTCTTTTCTCCTCTTCTTCTCTCCCTCCCCTCTCCACCCTCTCCTCGCCCCTCTCCTCCCACCACTACTCTTCTACACTCTCTTCTTCTTCTCTCTCTTCTTCCCCCTCCTCCTCTCCCTCTCCTCCCACCTCTCTCTACTCTTCTCCCCCTCTCTCTCCTCTCCTCCCACCTCCCTCTCCACTCCTTCCCCTCTCCTCCCCTCTCCTCCCACCTCTACTCTTCTCCACTCTCTTCTCTTCTTCTCCCCCTCCTCTTCACCCCCTCTCTACTCCTCTTCAACCCCTCTCTTCTCCCTTCTCCCCTTCTCCCACTCCTCCTCCCCTCTCCTCCCACCTCTACTACTCTCCCCTCCCCTCTACTTGACTCCCTTCTCCCCTCCTCTACTCCTCTTCAACCCCTCTCTTCTCCTCAACTCCCCCCTCAACTCTTCTCCTCAACTCCCCCCTCTACTCTTCTCCTCTTATTCCCCCTCTCCCTTCTTCCCCCTTCTCCCTCTCTTCTTCTCCCCATCTCTCTCCTCTCTCTCCTCTCTTCTCCTCTCTTCCCCCCTCTTCTCTCCTCCTCTCTTATCCCCTTCTCCCCAATTCTACCCCTCCCCTCTCCTCTTCTCACCCCTCTGCTCTTCTCCCCCTCTCCATTTCTCCTCCTTGCTCCCACTCTCTTCTCCTCTTCTCCCCCTCTCTTCTCCTCCCTCACTTCTCCTCTTCTTCCCCTCCCACCCTTTTCTCCCCCTCTCCTCTCCTCCCCTCACTCTCTTCTCCTCCTCTCCCTCTCTTCTCCTTTTCTCTCCCCTCTCCTCTCCTCCCACTTTCCTCTTCTCCTCTCTCCTTTTCTCCTCCTCTCCCCCTCTTTCATCCCCACTCGCCTTATCCCCCTCTCCTCCTCCCCCTCCTCCTCTTCTCCCTCCCCTCCCTCCCTCTCCTCTTCTTCACCTCCCCCTCTCCCTCTCCTCTTCTCCCCTCTTCTCCCCCTCTCCTCTTCTCCCCTCTCTCCTCTTCTCCCCAATTCTCCCCCTATCCTCTTCTCCCCCTCCTCTTCTCCTCTCCCCTTCTCCCCCTCTCTCTTCATCTTCTCCCCCTCTACCTCTTCTCCCCCTTCTACTCTTCTTCCCAATTCTACCCCTCCCTCTCATCATCTCACCCCTCTGCTCTTCCCCCTCTTCTCTTCTCCTCTATTCTCCTCTTCTCCCCCTCTTCTCTTCTCCTCCCTACTCCCCTCTTCTCCTCCCTCCCTTCTCCTCTTCTTCCCCTCACCTCCCACCCCTACTTTTCTCCCCCTCTCCTCTCCCTCCCCCTCCCCTCTCCTCTCCTCCTCCTCTCCCCTCTCTCTTCTCCTCCTCTTCTCTCCCCTCTCCCCCTCTCTTCTCCTCTTCTCCCCCTCTCTTCTCCTTTTCTCCCCCCCTCTCCTCTCCTCCCCCTCCTCTTCTCCCCTCTCCTCTCCCCCTCTTCTCCTCCCTCTCCTCTTCTCCCCCCTCTTCTCCTCCTCCCCCTCTCCTCTTCTCCCTCCCTCTCATCTCCTCTTCTCCCCTCTCCTCCTCTCTCTCCCCCTCTCTCCTCCTCCCCTCTCCCCCTTTCCTCTTCTCCTCTCTTCGTCTCCCAGTCTCTATTCTCCTCTTCACCCCCCTTTTCTCCCCCTCTACTCTTCTCCCCCCCCTCTCCTCTTCTCCCCTCTATTCTCCTCTACTCATTCTCCTCTACTACCAGTCTCTCTTCTCCTACCCCCCCTCCCCTCATCTCCCCATCTCCTCTCCTCTTCTCCCCTCTCTTCTCCCCTCTCTTCTCTTCTCTTCTCCCCCTTCTCCCTTTCTCCCTCCTCTTCTCCCCTCCTCCCTCCCCTCTCCCTCCCCTTCTCCCCCCTCTTCTCCTCTTCTCCCCCCTCTTCTCCCCTCTCCATTCTCCTCTTTCTCCCCTCTCTCTCTCCCTTCTCCTCTCTCTCTTCTCCCCCTCTCTTCTCCACCTCTTCTCCTCTCTTCCCCCTCTCCTCTTCCCTCTCCCCTCTTCTCCCCTCTCTTCTCCCCCCCTTCTCCCCCCCTCTCCTCTTCTCCCCTCTCTTCTCCACCTCTCTTCTCCTCTTCTCTCTCTCCTCTTCCCTCTACTCTCCTCCTCTCCCCTCTCTTCTCCTTTTCTCCACTCTCTTCTCCTCTTCTCCTCCCTCTCTTCTCCTCTTCTCCCCTCTCTTCCCCTCCTTTTCTCCCCCTCCTCTCTCTTCTCCCCTCCTTCTCTCCCTCTTCTCCTCTTCTCCCCCCTTCTCCCTCCCTCTCCCTCTCCTCTTCTCCTCTTCTCCTCCCTATCCTCTTCTCCGACAATGCAGTCTCCAACAAGTAATCTAACTAACAATTCCTAAACTACTGTCTTATACCAGTGTAAGGGGATAAAGAATATGTCATAAGGATATATGAATGAGTGATGGTACAGAGCAGCATAGGCAAGATACAGTAGATGGTATCGAGTACAGTATATACATATGAGATGAGTATGTAAACAAAGTGGCATAGTTAAAGTGGCTAGTGATACATGTATTACATAAGGATGCAGTCGATGATATAGAGTACAGTATATACGTATGCATATGAGATGAATAATGTAGGGTAAGTAACATTATATAAGGTAGCATTGTTTAAAGTGGCTAGTGATATATTTACATCATTTCCCATCAATTCCCATTATTAAAGTGGCTGGAGTTGAGTCAGTGTCAGTGTGTTGGCAGCAGCCACTCAATGTTAGTGGTGGCTGTTCCCCAGTCTGATGGCCTTGAGATCCCCTCTGTTTTTCAGTCTCTCGGTCCCAGCTTTGATGCACCTGTACTGACCTCGCCTTCTGGATGATAGCGGGGTGAACAGGCAGTGGCTCGGGTGGTTCTGTCCTTGATGATCTTTATGGCCTTCCTGTAACATCGGGTGGTGTAGGTGTCCTGGAGGTCAGGTAGTTTCCCCCGGTGATGCGTTGTGCAGACCTCACTACCCTCTGGAGAGCCTCTACGGTTGAGGGCCTCCAGTTGCCGTACCAGGCGGTGATACAGCCCGCCAGGATGCTCTCGATTGTGCATCTGTAGAAGTTTGTGAGTGCTTTTGGTGACAAGCCAAATTTCTTCAGCCTCCTGAGGTTGAAGAGGCGCTGCTGCGCCTTCTTCACGATGCTGTCTGTGTGAGTGGACCAATTCAGTTTGTCTGTGATGTGTATACCGAGGAACTTAAAACTTGATACTCTCTCCACTACTGTTCCATCGATGTGGATAGGGGGGTGTTCCCTCTGCTGTTTCCTGAAATCCACAATCATCTCCTTAGTTTTGTTGACGTTGAGTGTGAGGTTATTTTCCTGACACCACACTCCGAGGGCCCTCACCTCCTCCCTGTAGGCCGTCCCGCCGTTGTTGGTAATCAAGCCTACCACTGTTGTGTCGTCCGCAAACTTGATGATTGAGTTGGAGGCGTGCGTGGCCACGCAGTTGGGTGAACAGGGAGTACAGGAGAGGGCTCAGAAGCAGCCTTGTGGGGCCCCAGTGTTGAGGATCAGCGGGGAGGAGATGTTGTTACCTACCCTCACCACCTGGGGCGGCCCGTCAGGAAGTCCAGTACCCAGTTGCACAGGGCTGGGTCGAGACCCAGGGCCTCGAGCTTGATGACGAGCTTGGAGGGTACTATGGTGTTGAATGCCGAGCTCCCCTAGTCGATGAACAGCATTCTCACATAGGTGTTCCTCTTGTCCAGATGGGTTAGGGCAGTGCAGTGTGGTTGAGATTGCATCGTCTGTGGACCTATTTGAGCGGTAAGCAAATTGGAGTGGGTCTAGGGTGTCAGGTAGGGTGGAGGTGATATGGTCCTTGACTAGTCTCTCAAAGCACTTCATGATGACGGAAGTGAGTGCTACGGGGTGGTAGTCGTTTAGCTCAGTTACCTTAGCTTTCTTGGGAAGAGGAACAATGGTGGCCCTCTTGAAGCATGTGGGAACAGCAGACTGGTATAGGGATTGATTGAATATGTCCGTAAACACACCAGCCAGCTGGTCTGCACATGCTCTGAGGGCGCGGCTGGGGATGCCGTCTGGGCCTGCAGCCTTGCGAGGGTTAACACGTTTAAATGTTTTACTCACCTCGGCTGCAGTGAAGGAGAGACCGCATTTTTCTGTTGCAGGCCGTGTCAGTGGCACTGTATTGTCCTCAAAGCGGGCAAAAAAGTTATTTAGTCTGCCTGGGAGCAAGACATCCTGGTCCGTGACTGGGCTGGATTTCTTCCTGTAGTCCGTGATTGACTGTAGACCCTGCCACATGCCTCTTGTGTCTGAGCCGTTGAATTGGGATTCTACTTTGTCTCTGTACTGACGCTTAGCTTGTTTGATAGCCTTACGGAGGGAATAGCTGCATTGTTTGTATTCAGTCATGTTACCAGACACCTTGCCCTGATTGAAAGCAGTGGTTCGCGCTTTCAGTTTCACGCGAATGCTGCCATCAATCCAAGGTTTCTGGTTAGGGAATGTTTTAATCGTTGCTATGGGAATGACATCTTCAACGCACGTTCTAATGAACTCCGCACACCGAATCAGCGTATTCGTCAATGTTGTTATTTGGGGGCAGATAGCGAAACATGTCCCAGTCCACGTGATGGAAGCAGTCTTGGAGTGTGGAGTCAGCTTGGTCGGACCAGCGTTGGACAGACCTCAGCGTGGGAGCTTGTTTTTTAGCTTTTGTCTGTAGGCAGGTATCAGCAAAATGGATTCGTGGTCAGCTTTTCCGAAAGCCAGTGGGGGCGGGGCAGGGCCTTATATGCGTCGCGGAAGTTAGAGTAACAGTGATCCAAGGGTTTTCCGCCCCTGGTTGCGCAATCGATATGCTGATAAAATTTAGGGAGTCTTGTTTTCAGATTAGCCTTGTTAAAATCCCCAACAATGATGAATGCAGCCTCCGGATAAATGGTTTCCAGTTTGCAAAGAGTTAAATAAAGTTTGTTCAGAGCCATCGATGTGTCTGCTTGGGGGGGATATATACGGCTGTGATTATAATCGAAGAGAATTCTCTTGGTAGATAATGCGGTCTACATTTGATTGTGAGGAATTCTAAATCAGGTGAACAGAAGGATTTGAGTTCCTGTATGTTTCTTTCATCGCACCATGCCTCGTTAGCCATAAGGCATACACCCCCACCCCTCTTCTTACCAGAAAGGTGTTTGTTTCTGTCGGCGCGATGCGTGGAGAAACCCGTTGGCTGCACCGCTTCGGATAGCGTCTCTTCAGTGAGCCATGTTTCCGTGAAGCACAGAACGTTAAAGTCTCTGATGTCCCTCTGGAATGCTACCCTTGCTCGGATTTCATCAACCTTGTTGTCAAGAGACTGGACATTGGCAAGAAGAATGCTAGGAAGTGGGGCACGATGTGCCCGTCTCCATAGTCTGACCAGAAGACCGCTACATTTCCCTCTTTTTTGGAGTCGTTTTTTGGGGTCGCTGCATGCGATCCATTCCGTTGTCCTGTTTGTAAGGCAGAACACAGGATCCGCGTCGCAAAAAACATATTCTTGGTCGTACTGATGGTGAGTTGACGCTGATCTTATATACAGTAGTTCTTCTCGGCTGTATGTAATGAAACCTAAGATGACCTGAGGTACTAATGTAAGAAATAACACGTAAAAAATAAAAAAAAACTGCATAGTTTCCTAGGAACGCGAAGCGAGGCGGCCATCTCTGTCGGCGCCGGAAGGGTTGGGTCCTCTCCCCTCCCCTCCCCTCTCCTTTTCTCCTCCTCTCCTCTTTCCTCCCCACTCGCCTTATCTCCCCCTCTCTTCTCCTCTTCTTCCCCCTTCTCCCCTTTCCTCTTCTTCCTCCTCCTCTCCTCTTCTCCCCCCTCTACTCTTCTCCCTTTCTCCCCCTCTCCTCTCTCCTCCTATCTTCCCCTCATCTTCTCCTCTTCTCCCCCTCTTCTCCCCCTCTGCCTTTCTCCCCTCTCTTCTCCTCTTCTCCCCCTCTCCTTCTCTTCCCGACTCTCATCATCTCCCCCTCTCCTCTTCTCCCCCTCTTATCCCCCTCTGGGTTTCTCCCCCTCTCTCTCCTCTTCTCCCCCTCTTCTATCATCTCCCCCTCTCCTCTTCCCTTTCTCCTCTTCTCCCCCTCTCCTCTCTTCTCCTCTCCTCCCCCTCTCCTCTCTTCTCCTCTTCCTCCCCTCTCCTCTCTTCTCCTCTTCTCCCCTCTCCTCTCTTCTCCTCTCCTCCCCCTCTCCTCTCTTCTCCTCTTCTCCCCCTCTCCCAACCTCTCCCTGGTCTTCTCCTCTCCCTCCCCCTCTCCTCTCAAATTTCTCCTCTTCCTCCCCCTCCAGACTTCCTCTTATCCCTGTCCTCTCTTCTCCTCTTCCCCCAGGGGAACTCTAGAATCCTCCTCTCGGTCCTTCTCTTCTCCCCCTTCTCCCCTCTCTCCTCTCTCTCACCTCCACTCCTCTACTCCCCCTCGCTTCTCCTCTCCTCCCCGTCTCCTCTCCCTCAACATCGCTTCTCTTCTCTCTACTCCCCCCACTTCTCCTCTCCTTCCCTCCCCTCTCCTCTCCATTTCATTCTGTACTCCAACATCTGCCTGGTATTCAAGATAACACACAACATTGCAGCACCAAATTTGTTTTCATCAACCTCAGACTTAAATATCAGTGTTCCAAGAACCTCCACCAGGGGAACTGTAGAATCCTCAAACGGTCCACCACCTTCTCCCATGGAAAATGCTTTCTCACACAAACCAATACAGACATGGAATGGTCTCACCTCAACATGGATCTAGTCCAATCAGACATGTCTCACCTCAACATGGATCTAGTCCAATCAGACGTGTCTCACCTCAACATGGATCTAGTCCAATCAGACGTGTCTCACCTCAACATGGATCTAGTCCAATCAGACGTGTCTCACCTCAACATGGATCTAGTCCAATCAGACGTGTCTCACCTCAACATGGATCTAGTCCAATCAGACGTGTCTCACCTCAACATGGATCTAGTCCAATCAGACGTGTCTCACCTCAACATGGATCTAGTCCAATCAGACGTGTTCACATTGATATTGATCTAATAGGCAACAGTGATTTTATTAATGACACAGAATAAACACTAAAAAACACATTACATTTAAATAGCTGTAATAACTTTGCTCTGTACACTATTCTGATTAGATGCTATTTAATGCTGTGTTTGGACACAGGTTTCTATAGGAACACTAAGACACCTGGACCACATATTGAGATGTGCCTTTAGTTAAGTAAATCAGTTGCTACAAAAGGTGACAGTTGTAGGTGTCATGACTTCCACCGAAGTCGGTCCCTGTCCTTGTTCTGGCGGTGAAGAAGGATGGCGGTCTGCGCCCGTGCATTGACTATCGAGGTATCAACCAAATCACTGTGAGGTACTGCTACCTGCTGCCTCTCATAGCCAGTGTGATAGAGTCAATGCACAGGGCTTCTTCACAAAATTGGATCTCAGGAGCGTTTACAACCTGGTGCGTATCCGGGAGGGGGACGAGTGGAAGACGTCATTTAGTACCACCTCAGGGCACTATGAGTACCTTGTCATGCCGTACAGGTTGATGTCTTCCAGACCTTCGTAGACGAGATTTTCCGGGACCTGCAGGGGCAGGGTGTAGTAGTGTATATATCGACCACATTCTGATATACTCCGCTACACGCGCCAAGTGTGTGTCCCTGATGCTCAAGGTACTTGGTCGACTGTTGGAGCCTGACCTGTACGTCAAGGCTGAGAAATGTCTGTTCTTCCAACAGTCTGTCTCCTTCCTAGGGTACCGCATTTCAGCTTCAGGGGTGGAGATGGAGAGTGACTGCATTTCCACTTCAGGGGTGGAAATGGAGAGTGACTGCATTTCCACTTCAGGGGTGGAGATGGAGAGTGACTGCATTTCCAGCTTCAGGGGTGGAGATGGAGAGTGACTGCATTTCCACTTCAGGGGTGGAGATGGAGAGTGACTGCATTTCCACTTCAGGGGTGGAGATGGAGAGTGACTGCATTTCACTTCAGGGGTGGAGATGGAGAGTGACTGCATTTCAGCTTCAGGGGTGGAGATGGAGAGTGACTGCATTTCACTTCAGGGGTGGAAATGGAGAGTGACTGCATTTCAGCTTCAGGGGTGGAGATGGAGAGTGACTGCATTTCCACTTCAGGGGTGGAGATGGAGAGTGACTGCATTTCCACTTCAGGGGTGGAGATGGAGAGTGACTGCATTTCCACTTCAGGGGTGGAGATGGAGAGTGACTGCATTTCCACTTCAGGGGTGGAGATGGAGAGTGACTGCATTTCAGCTTCAGGGGTGGAGATGGAGAGTGACTGCATTTCAGCTTCAGGGGTGGAGATGGAGAGTGACTGCATTTCAGCTTCAGGGGTGGAGATGGAGAGTGACTGCATTTCAGCTTCAGGGGTGGAGATGGAGAGTGACTGCATTTCCACTTCAGGGGTGGAGATGGGAGTGACTGCATTTCAGCTTCAGGGGTGGAGATGGAGGAGTGTTTGCATTTCAGCTTCAGGGATGGAGATGGAGAGTGACTCATTTCAGCTTCAGGGGTGGAGATGGAGCGTGACTGCATTTCAGCTTCAGGGGTGGAGATGGAGAGTGACCGCATTTCAGCTTCAGGGGTGGAGATGGAGAGTGACTGCATTTCCACTTCAGGGGTGGAGATGGAGAGTGACTGCATTTCCACTTCAGGGGTGGAGATGGAGAGTGACTGCATTTCCACTTCAGGGATGGAGATGGAGAGTGACTGCATTTCAGCTTCAGGGGTGGAGATGGAGAGTGACTGCATTTCAGCTTCAGGGGTGGAGATGGAGAGTGACCGCATTTGAGCTTCAGGGGTGGAGATGGAGAGTGACTGCATTTCAGCTTCAGGGGTGGAGATTGAGAGTGACTGCATTTCACTTCAGGGGTGGAGATGGAGAGTGACTGCATTTCAGCTTCAGGGATGGAGATAAGTGACTGCATTTCAGCTTCAGGGATGGAGATGGAGAGTGACTGCATTTCAGCTTTAGGGGTGAGATGGAGAGTGACTGCATTTCAGCTTCAGGGGTGGAGATGGAGAGTGACTGCATTTCAGCTTCAGGGGTGGAGATGGAGAGTGACTGCATTTCCACTTCAGTGGTGGAGATGGAGAGTGACTGCATTTCCACTTCAGGGATGGTGATGGAGAGTGACCGCATTTCAGCTTCAGGGGTGGAGATGGAGAGTGACTGCATTTCAGCTTCAGCACCGGTAGTGTCTGATGCGGACATCAGCCCTTACCCATTCCACAATGGTGGAGATGGAGAGTGACTGCATTTCAGCTTCAGGGGTGGAGATGGAGAGTGACCGCATTTCAGCTTCAGGGGTGGAGATGGAGAGTGACTGCATTTCCACTTCAGGGGTGGAGATGGAGAGTGACTGCATTTCCACTTCAGGGGTGGAGATGGAGAGTGACTGCATTTCCACTTCAGGGATGGAGATGGAGAGTGACTGCATTTCAGCTTCAGGGGAGGAGATGGAGAGTGACTGCATTTCAGCTTCAGGGGTGGAGATGGAGAGTGACTGCATTTCCACTTCAGGGGTGGAGATGGAGAGTGACTGCATTTCAGCTTCAGGGATGGAGATGGAGAATGACTGCATTTCAGCTTCAGGGGTGGAGATGGAGAGTGACTGCATTTCAGCTTCAGGGGTGGAGATGGAGAGTGACTGCATTTCAGCTTCAGGGGTGGAGATGGAGAGTGACTGCATTTCAGCTTCAGGGGTGGAGATGGAGAGTGACTGCATTTCCACTTCAGTGGTGGAGATGGAGAGTGACTGCATTTCCACTTCAGGGATGGTGATGGAGAGTGACTGCATTTCCACTTCAGGGATGGTGATGGAGAGTGACCGCATTTCAGCTTCAGGGGTGGAGATGGAGAGTGACCGCATTTCAGCCGTGTGTAATTGGCCGACTCCCACCACAGTAAAGGAGGTGCAGCGGCTTTGGTCAGGTAGCCAACTACTACCGGAGGTTTATCCGGGGCTTCGGTCAGGTAGCCAACTACTACTGGAGTTTTATCCGGGGCTTTGATCAGGTAGCCAACTACTACCGTAGGTTTATCCGGGGCTTTGGTCAGGTAGCCAACTACTACCGGAGGTTTATCCAGTGCTTTGATCAGGTAGCCAACTACTACCGGAGGTTTATCCGGGGCTTTGGTCAGGTAGCCAACTACTACCGGAGGTTTATCCGGGGCTTTGGTCAGGTAGCCAACTACTACCAGAGGTTTATCCAGGGCTTTGGTCAGGTAGCCAACGACTACCGGAGGTTTATCCGGGGCTTCGGTCAGGTAGCCAACTACTACCGGAGGTTTATCCGGGGCTTTGGTCAGTTAGCAACTCACATTACCTCACTGCTGAAGGGGGGACCGGTGCGACTGCAGTGGACGGCTGAGGCGGACAGGGCTTTTGGTCACCTGAGGGCTCTGTTTACCTCGGCTCCTGTGCTGGCTCATCCGGATCTGGGATAGGAGCCGTGCTCCCTCAGCGCTCGAGTACGCCACTAAAGCTCCGCCCCTGTGCTTTCTTTTCGAAGAAGCTCAGCCCGGCGGAGCGAAACTATGATGTGGGGGATCGGGAGCTGTTGGCTGTTGTCAAGGCTCTGAAGGCGTGGAGACTTTGGCTTGAAGGGGCTTAACACCCTATTCTCATCTGGACTGACCACCGCAATCTGGAGTACATCCGGGCAGCGAGGAGACTGAACCCTCGCCAGGCAAGGTGGAGACTGAACCCTCGCCAGGCAAGGTGGTGACTGAACCCTCGCCAGGCAAGGTGGAGACTGAACCCTCGCCAGGCAAGGTGGAGACTGAACCCTCGCCAGGCAAGGTGGAGACTGAACCCTCGCCAGGCAAGGTGGTGACTGAACCCTCGCCAGGCAAGGTGGAGACTGAACCCTCGCCAGGCAAGGTGGAGACTGAACCCTCGCCAGGCAAGGGCCATGTTTTTTTTACCCGTTTTGTTTTCACTGTCCTACAGACCAGGTTCCCAGAACGCTAAGGCAGACACACTGTCCTACAGACCAGGTTCCCAGAACGCTAAGGCAGACACACTGTCCTACAGACCAGGTTCCCAGAACACGAAGGCAGACTCACTGTCCCGGATGTATGACACAGAGGAGCGGTCCATAGATCACACTCCCAAAATTCCGGCCTCTTGCCTGGTGGCACCGGTAGTGTGGGAGCTGGATGCGGACATCGAGCGGCGTTACGTACAGAGCCCACTTCCCCCCACCTGCCCAGAGGGACGTTACAGCCCTTACCCATTCCACAATGTCCGTGGTCGCACCTGTCTGTTTAATTTCCTCAAGGATCTTCCTCCCTCACGATCCTGGTCATTGTGCATCAGTTCTCTAAGTCCTGCCGTCTCCTTCCTTTTCCCAGTCTCCCTACGGCCCTACTGACTGAGGAGGCCCTGTTTACACACATCTTCCGGCACTATGGGGTGCCAGAGGTTATAGTGTCTGATCGAGGTCACCAGTTCACGTCAAGGGTCTGGAGGGCGTTTATGGAACGTCTGGGGTCTCGGTCAGCCTTACCTCTGGTTTTCACCTGCGCCACCGCAGTGAGGCCCTGGTCTGGCTCTCGACCCGAAACCTGCCCCTCCGCCTGCCCTGCCAGAAGCTGGCATCTCTACTCTCCTGACTCCTCTGCACCAGCTGAAACACCCAGAACATTACAGTAGGACTGTGAACAAAGTAGCTGAATTGTCAAAGACTGAAGTCACCCAAAGACACGTAATCCAGAACTTTCATCTGGTAAAGTTGAAAGGGACCTACAAATCTACCACTTTCATATAAACACCTGCGATACACAGCAGAACATCTACAATGAATCCATCCACCAAACATCCTGATTTGTTTTAAAGAACCTTTTTACGTACACTAAAATAACCTTCAACTACAGTATATATGAAGGGATTATTGTCATTGTTTTATTATATAGGCTACAGGAAGTTATATTCTTCCATTGTAAATAAAGGTTCTCCCTCCATCTACAATCATCAGGTCTGCTTGCAGAGGAACAGAATGTCTTGGAAAGCCAGACCTTCCATTACTATTTATCAAGCATACACACTGCACACTATTTCAAACATTATTATTTGGGAAAGTTATCAGGGGTAGTAACTAGCACAACTTATTTGACTATTTCATTCCACATCACCTCATTGGAAAGGTTAGCTAGCATCAGTATAGCTTCATTTAGCACAAGGTACCTAAACTGACCTGGTGATCCTACTATCATGGACACTTGTCAGTATAGTTGCCTAGCTGTGTAAAAGGTACCTGCATCAGTATAGTTGAAAGGGACCTGCATCAGTATAGTTGAAAGGTACCTGCATCAGTATAGTTGAAAGGGACCTGCATCAGTATAGTTGTAAGGTACCTGCATCAGTATAGTTGAAAGGGACCTGCATCAGTATAGTTGAAAGGTACCTGCATCAGTATAGTTGAAAGGGACCTGCATCAGTATAGTTGTCTAGCTGTGTAAAAGGTACCTGCATCAGTATAGTTGAAAGGGACCTGCATCAGTATAGTTGAAAGGGACCTGCATCAGTATAGTTGAAAGGGACCTGCATCAGTATAGTTGAAAGGTACCTGCATCAGTATAGTTGAAAGGTACCTGCATCAGTATAGTTGAAAGGGACCTGCATCAGTATAGTTGAAAGGGACCTGCATCAGTATAGTTGAAAGGGACCTGCATCAGTATAGTTGAAAGGTACCTGCATCAGTATAGTTGAAAGGGACCTGCATCAGTATAGTTGAAAGTGATCTGCATCAGTATAGTTGTAAGGTACCTGCATCAGTGTAGTTGAAAGGGACCTGCATCAGTATAGTTGAAAGTGATCTGCATCAGTATAGTTGTAAGGGACCTGCATCAGTATAGTTGTAAGGGACCTGCATCAGTATAGTTGAAAGGGACCTGCATCAGTATAGTTGAAAGTGATCTGCATCAGTATAGTTGTAAGGGACCTGCATCAGTATAGTTGAAAGGTACCTGCATCAGTATAGTTGAAAGGGACCTGCATCAGTATAGTTGAAAGGTACCTGCATCAGTATAGTTGTCTAGCTGTGTAAAAGGTACCTGCATCAGTATAGTTGTCTAGCTGTGTAAAAGGTACCTGCATCAGTATAGTTGAAAGGTACCTGCATCAGTATAGTTGTCTAGCTGTGTAAAAGGTACCTGCATCAGTATAGTTGCCTAGCTGTGTAAAATGTTATGCAGCTGTGATGCAGTCGGTGTGTTCGAAGCGTTAGGAAGTAGTTTGGGGCTGTAGAAATACAGGTAAACCTAGGGTATGGCTAAATGGGGTGTGTAGAAATACAGATAAACCTAGGGTATGGCTAAATGGGGTGTGTAGAAATACAGATAAACCTAGGGTATGGCTAAATTGGGTGTGTAGAAATACAGATAAACCTAGGGTATGGCTAAATGGGATGTGTAGAAATACAGATAAACCTAGGGTATAGCTAAATGGGGTGTGTAGAAATACAGCTAAACCTAGGGTATGGCTAAATGGGGTGTGTAGAAATACAGATAAACCTAGGGTATGGCTAAATGGGGTGTGTAGAAATACAGATAAACCTAGGGTATGGCTAAATGGGGTGTGTAGAAATACAGATAAACCTAGGGTATAGCTAAATGGGGTGTGTAGAAATACAGATAAACCTAGGGTATGGCTAAATGGGGTGTGTAGAAATACAGATAAACCTAGGGTATGGCTAAATGGGGTGTGTAGAAATACAGATAAACCTAGGGTATGGCTAAATGGGATGTGTAGAGTCCCTCCACCAGTTGAAGCTAATGAAGCAATTTACTATCGGTGCTTCCCTAATAATAAGGATGTAACAAGATGGAACATCGTTGTGGAAATCTGTTGCAGCTCAAGTTGACTACAACATCCACAATGCAATGCTCTCTGTGTGGGCTGGCTGGCTGGCTAGCTAAATGAATCTACACACAATAATACCAAAGACAATATCAGCATGTGAAGTAGCTAACTGGCTGTTAAATCACCTAAACAAACTGCACTATCAATTTAGGAGTCTCCAATCTCTCCAATCTCACCATGTTCAACCTGCAGATCGATGTGTCTCCCAGAGTGGAGTTTAAATCACAACGGCAGATACACTTTTGAGGAGATGGGAAACGTTGACGATGCTACGTCATTGGCCCACGCAGTGCATTCTGGGCGACTCTGGGACAGGGATCGCTCTCCTTCACGGAGTGAATGGAGTCTGCTGGGCGCGAGCTCAAAAACCCAGCATTGTAGGATCCTGTGTTTTACATTATAGCCATTACCATATATATGATTGAATATTATCTGCTGTGGGCTTGTGTGGATGTATGTATGTGTTATGCAACATAGCTGACTTGAAACATTGTTAAAAGTATCAGGGCCATGGGACTTTCTCATGATGGAAAAATACAGAGAAGCATGAAGACAGGAACTGTTCAATGAGTTGGGAGGGGGGCACATTCAGAGCGGGGTGTTGCGAGAACAAGCGGTCTTTTGTTAGATAACAGGAGGCAGGTGCGAGATAACGGTATGAGAACCTGGATGTTCTTCACAGCAACAGTTACATCTATCAACAGAAGTGCCAAGAGGCGGGGACCCGCCTGCGCGCCTGCAATAGGCTGAGCAAGTTTAAACCACGCCCAGTCTCTACTGTGATAGGCCAACAGACGGGTTGGAACTGTCTATCACAGTGTAAAGAATACCGTTTACATACATCTTGTCAGTTCTCTGTTCTGCCCTGCGTGGTATTACAGTGAGCCCGTATATACGAATGTTGCATTTGCCATTTATTACTTAGCTAATAAAAAATACATAGTATAAAATCGGTGACTCATTGTTATATTTATCCTGATACCAGATTCGAATTTACGCAACTCTAACAACATTAACACGAATTTAGTCAACGAGAAGTACAACATCAAATCAAATCAAATTTTATTTGTCACATGCACATGGTTAGCAGATGTTAATGCGAGTGTAGCGAAATGCTTGTGCTTCCAGTTCCGACAATGCAGTAATAACCAACAAGTAATCTAACTAACAATTCCAAAACTAATTTCTTATACACAGTGTAAGGGGATAAAGAATGTGTACATAAAGATATGAATGAGTGATGGTGCAGAGCAGCATAGGCAAGATACAGTAGATGGTATCGAGTACAGTATATACATATGAGATGAGTATGTAAACAAAGTGGCATAGTTAAAGTGGCTAGTGATACATGTATTACATAAGGATGCAGTAGATGATAGAGTACAGTATATACGTATACATATGAGATGAATAATGTAGGGTATGTAAACATTATATTAGGTAGCATTGTTTAAAGTGGCTAGTGATATATTTTACATCCTTTCCCATCAATTCCCATTATTAAAGTGGCTGGAGTTGAGTCAGTGTGTTGGCAGCAGCCACTCAATGTTAGTGGTTGCTGTTTAACAGTCTGAAGGCCTTGAGATAGAAGCTGTTTTTCAGTCTCTTGGTCCCAGCTTTGATGCACCTGTACGCACCTCGCCTTCTGGATGATAGCGGGGTAAACAGGCAGTGGCTCGGGTGGGTGTTGTCCTTGATGATCTTTATGGCCTTCCTGTAACATCGGGTGGTGTAGATGTCCCGGAGGGCAGGTAGTTTGCCCCCGGTGATACGTTGTGCAGACCTCACTACCCTCTGGAGAGCCTTACGGTTGTGGGCAGAGCAGTGCCGTACCAGGCGGTGATACATCCCGCCAGGATGCTCTCGATTGTGCATCTGTAGAAGTTTGTGAGTGCTTTTGGTGACAAGCCGAATTTCTTCAGCCTCCTGAGGTTGAAGAGGCGCTGCTGCGCCTTCTTCAAGATGCTGTCTGTGTGAGTGGACCAATTCAGTTTGTCTGTGATGTGTATGCCGAGGAACTTAAGACTTACTACCCTCTCCACTACTGTTCCATCGATGTGGATAGGGGGTGTTCCCTCTGCTGTTTCCTGAAGTCCACAATCATCTCCTTAGTTTTGTTGACGTTGAGTGTGAGGTTATTTTCCTGACACCACACTCCGAGGGCCCTCACCTCCTCCCTGTAGGCCGTCTCGTCGTTGTTGGTAATCAAGCCTACCACTGTTGTGTCGTCCGCAAACTTGATGATTGAGTTGGAGGCGTGCGTGGCCGCGCAGTCGTGGGTGAACAGGGAGTACAGGAGAGGGCTCAGAACGCACCCTTGTGGGGCCCCAGTGTTGAGGATCAGCGGGGTGGAGAAGTTGTTGCCTACCCTCACCACCTGGGGGCAGCCTGTCAGGAAGTCCAGTACCCAGTTGCACAGGGCGGGGTCGAGACCCAGGGTCTCGAGCTTGATGACGAGCTTGGAGGGTACTATGGTGTTAAATGCCGAGCTGTAGTCGATGAACAGCATTCTCACATAGGTATTCCTCTTGTCCAGATGGGTTAGGGTAGTGTGCAGTGTGGTTGAGATTGCGTCGTCTGTGGACCTATTTGGGCGGTAAGCAAATTGGAGTGGGTCTAGGGTGTCAGGTAGGGTGGAGGTGATATGGTCCTTGACTAGTCTCTCAAAGCACTTCATGATGACGGAAGTGAGTGCTTCGAGGCGGTAGTCGTTTAGCTCAGTTACCTTAGCTTTCTTGGGAACAGGAACAATGGTGGCCCTCTTGAAGCATGTGGGAACAGCAGACTGGTATAGGGATTGATTGAATATGTCCGTAAACACACCAGCCAGCTTGTCTGCCCATGCTCTGAGGGCGCGGCTGGGGATGCCGTCTGGGCCTGCAGCCTTGCGAGGGTTAACACGTTTAAATGTTTTACTCACCTCGGCTGCAGTGAAGGAGAGACCGCATGTTTCCCTTGTAGGCCGTGTCAGTGGCACTGTATTGTCCTCAAAGCGTGCAAAAAAGTTATTTAGTCTGCCTGGGAGCAAGACATCCTGGTCCGTGACTGGGCTGGATTTCTTCTTGTAGTCCGTGATTGACTGTAGACCCTGCCACATACCTCTTGTGTCTGAGCCGTTGAATTGAGATTCTCCTTTGTCTCTATACTGACGCTTAGCTTGTTTGATAGCCTTACGGAGGGAATAGCTGCACTGTTTGTATTCGGTCATATTACCAGTCACCTTGCCCTGATTAAAAGCAATGGTTCGCGCTTTCAGTTTCACGCGAATGCTGCCATCAATCCACGGTTTCTGGTTAGGGAATGTTTTAATCATTGCTATGGGAACGACATCTTCAACGCACGTTCTAATGAACTCGCACACCGAATCAGCGTATTCGTCAATGTTGTTGTCTGACGCAATGCGAAACATGTCCCAGTCCACGTAATGGAAGCAGTCTTGGAGTGTGGAATCAGCTTGGTCGGACCAGCGTTGGACAGACCTCAGCGTGGGAGCTTCTTGTTTTAGTTTCTGTCTGTAGGCAGGGATCAGCAAATTGGAGTTGTGGTCAGCTTTTCCGAAAGGGGGTGGGGCAGGGCCTTATATGCGTCGCGGAAGTTAGAATAACAATGATCCAAGGTTTTGCCAGCCCTGGTGGCGCAATCGATATGCTGATACATTTTAGGGAGTCTTGTTTTCAGATTAGCCTTGTTAAAATCTAGTCTTTTCTGAGATGTGAGGTAATTAACTTGCTATCGGTAGTATCTTATAGCTTTGGAATCGTGGCATAACGTACTTTCGAAGAAAACAGGCACATTTCTCGACATAAAGTATACTGACTATGAGAAGGAATTGCGTGACGATTATCTTAACAATCGCGTGACGCAGCATGACAACCTGAAGGTGATTGGTCGACAGTCTGCTGGGAAGGGCGTTATATATTGTTCCATTAAATTAGATTCCTATCTCCTTTCTATAATGTATCTGGCAAAGGCACCACGCAATGCATCCTGGACTAAAGAGGCAGACAAATAGGAGACACCTGTAAGACCCTCTGTTAAATGACCAGTTTCTCAAGGCAGGAATATCAATGGCTCATTCGAGAGAAGACCTCCCGAGTTAAATCATCCAGTATTGAAATCTGACGTGTATGAATAACATTTTTGTGATCTAAAAGTCATATTCCCATTAACTTCCGGTGTGGTGAGACTTTATCACGGTGCTTCGTCATACTGGACATATTTCTGCCTGCTTGAAGGCAAATAACTCAGATACATGAAAACATGAAATGACGCAGGGAATCGATAGAACATCACTCAGAAATGAACAGAAACAATACAATATTTAACCTTCACCTGAACCCACACCGCTGATTGGACAGCGCCTCCATACAGGAAGGCAATGCATAGTGGTGCTCCGTGGCCTGTGGTTGAATGGACAAAGTTTCTGTCCAGTAGCCAGCTTGAAATATTCAGTTTGTGGGCAGTTAAACTTTTTTTGGGGCTCAGTTGAGTATCATAAAATAATGTGGAAATAATTACAGTCACGCAGATCTTTAGAAATTGTAGGATCAATTGTAAAGTGTCACTGTTGACCCCCTGCTATAATGTATATGAAGTCACCCTTGTGGATCGGTCCGTATAGTTTACTATGACAGTGTCATTGTCTCATGTTCTTCCCACCTACATTGTTGCTCTGCATTCAGAGATGTTCCTCATGATGTCTGCACCCAGATCATGTTGTATTTGCCTGTCTGCATTATTCTCCAGGGAAAGGAAACATTCTGTGAACACTGAAGCATTGCATCAACAAGGTGGCTCTGATAATATTGAAACATTGTATAAACGAACAATGCTGTCAAGCCCTGGTCGAAATATATTATGTTTATTCTTCATTTATTTCGGTCAGGCCAGGGTGTGACATGGGTTATACTGGTGTGTTTTTGTCTTGGGGTTTTGTGGGGTGTCTAGCATAGTCTATGGCTGCCTGAGGCGGTTCTCAATCAGAGTCAGGTGATTATCGTTGTCTCTGATTGGGAACCATATTTAGGCAGCCATATTCTTTGAGTGTTTGGTGGGTGATTGTTCCTGTCTCTGTGTATAGTTTCACCAGACAGGCTGTATAGTTTTTCACGTTTCCGTCTGTTGTTTTTGTACCTTTCAGTATTTTCATGTCAAGTCATTTTTCATCAATAAACATGAGTAACCACCACGCTGCATTTTGGTCCGCTCCTCCTTCAACAGAAGAACGTCGTTACAAATGCGGCTCGGAGAAACTGAAACATTTAGTACCAACAAGACAACTCTGATAATATTCACATTGCAACATTGTAGTCAACACGGGCCAGCTGGTCTGTCTGATATTATTGTGTTGAATAAGCAGCATCTGGGTGCTCATTGTATAATAAAAACAGCCCTACATCCACACTATAGATAAATATTTTAGCAATATTTAATGATGTTATGCCAGCAATATTGATCTGTTGATCTTTTAATTCAGGAAGATGGACAAGCAACACTGATGGAGTGTGAGGTGGAAATGCATTAAACCAGAGGTAGGTAGACTACAGGTAGGGATGAGGATGCAGACAGAGGTAGGTAGACTACAGGTAGGGATTAGGATGCAGACAGAGGTAGGTAGACTACAGGTAGGGATGAGGATGCAGACAGAGGTAGGTAGACTACAGGTAGGGATGAGGATGCAGACAGAGGTAGGTAGACTACAGGTAGGGATGAGGATGCAGACAGAGGTAGGTAGACTACAGGTAGGGATGAGGATGCAGACAGAGGGAGGTAGACTACAGGTAGGGATGAGGATGCAGACAGAGGTACGTAGACTACAGGTAGGGATGAGGATGCAGACAGAGGTAGGTAGACTACAGGTAGGGATGAGGATGCAGACAGAGGTAGGTAGACTACAGGTAGGGATGAGGATGCAGACAGAGGTAGGTAGACTACAGGTAGGGATGAGGATGCAGACAGAGGTAGGTAGACTACAGGTAGGGATGAGGATGCAGACAGAGAAAGGTAGACTACAGGTAGGGATGAGGATGCAGACAGAGGTAGGTAGACTACAGGTAGGGATGAGGATGCAGACAGAGGTAGGTAGACTACAGGTAGGGATTAGGATGCAGACAGAGGTAGGTAGACTACAGGTAGGGATGAGGATGCAGACAGAGGATGATGGTGTCGTCCTGTTGTTTTATTTAACTAGGCAAGTCAGTTCAGAACAAATTCATATTTACATTAACAGACTAGGAACAGTGGGTTAACTACCTTATTCATGGGCAGAACTACAGATTTTTACCTTGTCAGCTCAGGGATTCAATCAAGCAACCTTTCAGTTACTGGCCCAACACTTTAACCAATAGGCTACCTGCCGCCCCTATAAGCAAAAAGTGTATTTCTGGCTCCCTACAGAAGGCTGTATCAAACCGCTGATACCGTACTGGACCACTAGGGTGAACATTTTTTCCCAGAAGTTTACAAGAAATTATAAATGACATATTTGTATTTTTTTTTATTTTTGTGGGGGAGCTGCAGCACCCTCATCATGCCTCCTTCCCTCAGCTATACTCTGTCTCCTCCCCTCCTCTCCTCTCCTCTCACTCTCCTGAGTCCCCGGTAGTCGATGCAAGGACGTAATCCACCGTCTTTCTTGGCCACAAAGAAAAACCCTGCTCCCGCCGGGGAGGTGGATGGACGCATGAGGCCTGCTTCCAGAGCGTCCTTGATGTAGGTATCCATAGCAGCTCGTTCGGGTGGAGATAGGGAAAAGATCCGACCCCTGGGGGGGCAAGTGCCCGGAAACAGGTCGATGGGGCAATCATAAGGTCTATGGGGTGGTAGCATGGTGGCCCTCTGTTTGCTAAACACCAGTTTGAGGTCATGGTAACACTCGGGAACTCGGGTCAGGTCGATGGATTCTAAAGACTCGGGAGTAGAACTCGGGAATTCGGGAAAATACAAGTAGCTTGGCACGTAGGACCCCACTGCTTGATAGTGCCCACAGACCAGTCGATGTGAGGGTTATGGCTGTGAAGCCAGGGGTATCCAAGGACGAGAGGGAACTCGGAACAGGAGATCAAATGAAAGTTCATCAATTCCTGGTGTTGTGAAACTGAAAGTCGCAAGGAGGTAGTGACATGAGTGACAAGTCCAGATCCCAAAGGGCTTCCATCCAATGTAGTAACCCTCATGGGGTCACTTAGAGGTTCAGAGGGAATGCCATTCTCCTTCGCCCAGACACCATCCATGAAGTTACCTGCGGCTCCAGAGTCTACCAAGGCTTGAAGGTGAAGCTTGTGGTTGTCCCAGCAAAGGGTGACTGGAATGAGCAGACGGGAGTTGGACGGATGGGAGGAGGTTATGTTTCCCGTTACAGTTCCTCCCGGTCTGTACGGGACAGAGCGTTTCCCTGGAGCCCGGGACACGTGGAACGGAAATGGCCCGGTTTGCCGCAATATAGACAGCGTCGCTCCCTCATCCGGTCTCTCTCAGCCTGGGAGATGCGTCCAATCTGCATGGGTTCCGGTGGAGCCAGCGAGGATAAAGGTGGGGACTCGAGTGGCCAGTTCATCTTGGATAGTGTCGGAAAGGCCTTTCAGAAAGCACACCGTGAGCGCCTCGTTGTTCCAGCCATTCGCTGCTGCCACCGTGCGGAACTGGATGGCATAGTCCGTCACGCTGCGCCAACCTTGGTGGAGAGTCAGGAGCTGTTTGGCTGAGTCAGGACCACTGCTTGGGCCTTGAAACACTCGTTTGAATTCCTCAGCAAAGGCAGAGTAGCTGGCACAGCAGGAACTATGGGCATCCCACACAGCAGTAGCCCAGGCCAGGGCTTTTTCCGACAGCAGGGTGATGATATAAGCGATCTTAGACCGGTCGGTGGGAAACGACGAGGGTTGCAACTCGAAGGAGAGAGAACATTGGGTGAGAAACCCTTTACAAGCACTTGGATCACCTGAGAACCGTTGGGGAGGTGGAAGACGAGGTTCAGCCAGGGGGTTAACTGCCATGGGTACGTGAATCTGAGCTACTGGGACGGGAACTGTTGCCGGGGTAAGTCGATCAGATATCTGCTTTATGGAAGTCAGCATCTCCGACAGAAGATGAGAATGTCTAGCCATTAAGGCCTCTTGCTGAACCAGGGCGGCTTCGTGGCGTTGGACAGTCTCCTGGTGGTGGGACAGCATGGCAACAAGGTCCTGGGAACTGGCTGCCTCTGGGTTCATTTTTGGCTCTGTGTTTCTGTCAGGACCCGGTTACGAACCCGGGTCTCCGGAGTGAGAAACAGTCACTTAACCAACTGAGCCACGAATAGTCAGCAGAACCCAGAAGATGAGGCAGACACAGCAGTATTTGAGACGGTGTATTTAATAAAGTAAAAAGTGAAGTCCTTCAGGAAAACATGCAACTCCACAACCTCAAAAGGAATTCCACAAGAACAAGGTAATCCACAAGGTAATCCTCCAAGACAAAAGGTAAATCCACAAGGTGGTAGGAATAGCATAAAAAGCCTCAAAAGATACTCAAAAAGAAATAAACAAGAACAACAAAAACAGAATTCCACAAGAGCGTCCACCGGGATCAACAAGAGTTCACAGAATACTAGGGCTGGGTGCTAACATACAAACACAGAGCAAAGAACTGAGAGAAACTAAGGGTTTAAATACAATCAGGGGAAAACGAGGCACAGGTACAAATAATAATGGGGATCAAGGGAAAGCAAAAGGTCAAAAAGCACAATGGGGGCATCTAGTGACCAAAAACCGGAACAACCCTGGCCAAATCCTGACAGTCTCCTCCTCCCCTCCTCTCTCTCTCCTCTGTCCTCCCCACCCCCTCCTTCCCTCAGATATACTTTGTCTCCTCCCCTCCTCTCTCTTTCCTCTGCCATCCCCACCCCTTCCCCTCCTCTCTCTCTCCTCTGCCCTCCCACCCCTACTTCACTCAGCTATACTCTGTCTCCTCCCCTCCTCTCTCTCTCCTCTGCCCTCCCCACCCCCTCCTTCCCTCAGCTATACTCTGTCTCCTCCCTCGTCTCTCTCTCCTCTGCCCTCCTCACCCCCTCCCCTCCTATCTCTTGTTCTCTCTCTCTTCCTGACATGTAGCATCAGGCCTGTTGAGCTTGACTCAGCTCATAGACCTCTATCATCTACACCCCTCCCTTCTCCTACTCTTACATGACACCAATATAATATATAATACATAATATATACTCTCATTCATTTACATAGAGACAGATACAATCAATCATTGACACACTGAATATACAACAGTCAGATACATGACACCATCACAACTTAACTGACATTAGTGCCTGTCCTCAGATGGACAGTTAGACTACAGTAAAGTACATTTACAGGTGATCACATCATTGTCCTGCTTTGAGACAGATATTTACTGTCTTTTTCCAGTTGAATGTTATTTTACTAGCCCTGCAAATTATAATATATCTTACAATATGAAATCATATCTCAGTAACTGTCACAAGTGTATATCACTATAACAGCATCCTACCTGTGCTCCAGAATAAGATCATGAATATTATTGCAGGTATCATATCTGTCTCTAAATGGGGCTCCACTGAGCTATACAGTCTACTGTCATGTAGAGAGGACTGAAGAATGGAACATACTGCTCGGCTTTATGACTTGTCTCTCATTACTTCCTTATTTCAATGGTGTGAAAAACTTTTCTCAGATCAGTGGTTGAACTCAGCTAAATACAGCAAACTGATCTGTTCTGAAAAAACCCACAGGAAACAAAGTTTCACATACAGTTGAAGTTGGAAGTTTACATACACTTAGGTTGAAGTCATTAAAACACATTTTTCAACCACTCCACAAATGTTCTTGTTAACAAACTACAGTTTTGGCAAGTCGGTTAGGACATCTACTTTGTGCATGACACAGGTAATTTTTCCTACAATTGTTTACAGACAGATTATTTCACTGTATCACAATTTCAGTGGGTCATGACTGAAAATTCACCCAACTTATTGTGGGAAGCTTGTGGAAGGCTACCTGAAACGTTTGACCCATGAATACACATTAGAGATGGGGGGGGGGGGTCATGAATACACATTAGGCATGGGGGGTCATGAATACACATTAGAGATGGGGGGGGGGCATGAATACACATTAGACATGGGGGGGTCATGAATACACATTAGAGATGGGGGGGGGGCATGAATACACATTAGACATGGGGGTCATGAATACACATTAGACATGGGGGGGCATGAATACACATTAGACATGGGGGGAGGTCATGAATACACATTAGACATGGGGGGTTCACGAATACACATTGGACATGGGAGGGTCATGAATAGACATTAGACATGGGAGGGTCATGAATAGATGTTTACAGGTTGCCATGCTGACAAAAGAGGAGGGGGGTCATGAATACACATTAGGCAAGGGGGGTCATGAATACACATTAGAGATGGGGGGGGCATGAATACACATTAGACATGGGGGGGTCATGAATACACATTAGAGATGGGGGGCATGAATACACATTAGACATGGGGGGTCATGAATACACATTAGACATGGGGGTCATGAATACACATTAGACATGGGGGGGGGTCATGAATACACATTCGAGATGGGGGGGTCATGAATACACATTGGACATGGGGGGGGGGGGTCATGAATACACATTAAACATGGGGCGGGTCATGAATACACATTAGAGATGGGGGGGGGATCATGAATACACATTAGGCATGGGGGGGTCATGAATACACATTAGAGATGGGGGGGGTCATGAATATCTTTTCCCTCTCGCTCTCATCCAACACTTCCCACACTGCCCCTACTCGGATGGTATCGCGCCGTCCCAACCTTCGCTCTCTCTCCCCCGCTACTCTTTCCTCTTCCATCCTTTCATCTCTTCCCTCTGCTCATACCTTCTCCAACCTTTCTCCTGACTCTGCCTCCTCAACCCTCCTCTCTTCCCTTTCTGCATCCTTTGACTCTCTATGTCCCCTATCCTCCAGGCCGGCTCGGTCCTCCCCTCCCGCTCCGTGGCTCGATGACTCATTGCGAGCTCACAGAACAGAGCTCCGGGCAGCCGAGCGGAAATGGAGGAAAACTCGCCTCCCTGCGGACCTGGCATCCTTTCACTCCCTCCTCTCTACATTTTCCTCCTCTGTCTCTGCTGCTAAAGCCACTTTCTACCACTCTAAATTCCAAGCATCTGCCTCTAACCCTAGGAAGCTCTTTGCCACCTTCTCCTCCCTCCTGAATCCTCCTCCCCCTCCCCCCCTCCTCCCTCTCTGCAGATGACTTCGTCAACCATTTTGAAAAGAAGGTCGACGACATCCGATCCTCGTTTGCTAAGTCAAACGACACCGCTGGTTCTGCTCACACTGCCCTACCCTGTGCTCTGACCTCTTTCTCCCTCTCTCTCCAGATGAAATCTCGCTTCTTGTGACGGCCGGCCGCCCAACAACCTGCCCGCTCGACCCTATCCCCTCCTCTCTCCTCCAGACCATTTCCGGGGACCTTCTCCCTTACCTCACCTCGCTCATCAACTCATCCCTGACCGCTGGCTACGTCCCTTCCGTCTTCAAGAGAGCGAGAGTTGCACCCCTTCTGAAGAAACCTACACTCGATCCCTCCGATGTCAACAACTACAGACCAGTATCCCTTCTTTCTTTTCTCTCCAAAACACTTGAACGTGCCGTCCTTGGCCAGCTCTCCCTCTATCTCTCTCAGAATGACCTTCTTGATCCAAATCAGTCAGGTTTCAAGACTAGTCATTCAACTGAGACTGCTCTTCTCTGCATCACGGAGGCGCTCCGCACTGCTAAAGCTAACTCTCTCTCCTCTGCTCTCATCCTTCTAGACCTATCGGCTGCCTTCGATACTGTGAACCATCAGATCCTCCTCTCCACCCTCTCCGAGTTGGGCATCTCCGGCGCGGCCCACGCTTGGATTGCGTCCTACCTGACAGGTCGCTCCTACCAGGTGGCGTGGCGAGAATCTGTCTCCTCGCCACGCGCTCTCACCACTGGTGTCCCCCAGGGCTCTGTTCTAGGCCCTCTCCTATTCTCGCTATACACCAAGTCACTTGGCTCTGTCATAACCTCACATGGTCTCTCCTATCATTGCTATGCAGACGACACACAATTAATCTTCTCCTTTCCCCCTTCTGATGACCAGGTGGCGAATCGCATCTCTGCATGTCTGGCAGACATATCAGTGTGGATGACGGATCACCACCTCAAGCTGAACCTCGGCAAGACGGAGCTGCTCTTCCTCCCGGGGAAGGACTGCCCGTTCCATGATCTCGCCATCACGGTTGACAACTCCATTGTGTCCTCCTCCCAGAGCGCTAAGAACCTTGGCGTGATCCTGGACAACACCCTGTCGTTCTCAACCAACATCATGGCGGTGGCCCGTTCCTGTAGGTTCATGCTCTACAACATCCGCAGAGTACGACCCTGCCTCACACAGGAAGCGGCGCAGGTCCTAATCCAGGCACTTGTCATCTCCCGTCTGGATTACTGCAACTCAATGTTGGCTGGGCTCCCTGCCTGTGCCATTAAACCCCTACAACTCATCCAGAACGCCGCAGCCCGTCTGGTGTTCAACCTTCCCAAGTTCTCTCACGTCACCCCGCTCCTCCGCTCTCTCCACTGGCTTCCAGTTGAAGCTCGCATCCGCTACAAGACCATGGTGCTTGCCTACGGAGCTGTGAGGGGAACGGCACCGCAGTACCTCCAGGCTCTGATCAGGCCCTACACCCAAGCAAGGGCACTGCGTTCATCCACCTCTGGCCTGCTCGCCTCCCTACCATTGAGGAAGTACAGTTCCCGCTCAGCCCAGTCAAAACTGTTCGCTGCTCTGGCCCCCCAATGGTGGAACAAACTCCCTCACGACGCCAGGACAGCGGAGTCAATCACCACCTTCCGGAGACACCTGAAACCCCACCTCTTCAAGGAATACCTAGGATAGGATAAGTAATCCTTCTCACCACCCCCCTTAATGACTTAGATGCACTATTGTAAAGTGGCTGTTCCACTGGATGTCAGAAGGTGAATTCACCAATTTGTAAGTCGCTCTGGATAAGAGCGTCTGCTAAATGACGTAAATGTAAATGTAAATGTAATACACATTAGGCAAGGGGGGTCATGAATACACATTAGAGATGGGGGGGGGGCATGAATACACATTAGACATGGGGTGGTCATGAATACACATTAGGCAAGGGGGGTCATGAATACACATTAGACATGGGGGGTCATGAATACACATTGGACATGGGGGAGGTCATGAATACACATTAGAGATGGGGGTCATGAATACACATTACACATGGGGGGGTCACGAATACAAATTAGAGATGGGGGGTCATGAATACACATTAGACATGGGGGGGGGTCACGAATACACATTAGACATGGGGGGGGGTCATGAATACACATTGGACATGGGGGGAAGGTCATGAATACACATTAGACATGGGGGTCATGAATACACATTAGACATGGGAGGGTCATGAATACACATTGGACATGGGGGGTCATGAATACACATTGGACATGGGGGAGGTCATGAATACACATAAGAGATGGGGGGTCATGAATACACATTAGACATGGGGGGGGTCATGAATACACATTAGAGATGGGGGGTCATGAATACACATTAGACATGGGGGGTTCACGAATACACATTGGACATGGGAGGGTCATGAATAGACATTAGACATGGGAGGGTCATGAATAGATGTTTACAGGTTGCCATGCTGACAAAAGAGGAGGGGGGTCATGAATACACATTAGGCATGGGGGGTCATGAATACACATTAGAGATGGGGGGGGGGGGCATGAATACACATTAGACATGGGGGGTCATGAATACACATTAGAGATGGGGGGCATGAATACACATTAGACATGGGGGTCATGAATACACATTAGACATGGGAGGGTCATGAATACACATTGGACATGGGGGGGTCATGAATACACATTGGACATGGGGGGGAGGTCATGAATACACATTAGAGATGGGGGGTCATGAATACACATTAGACATGGGGGGGGGTCATGAATACACATTAGAGATGGGGGGTCATGAATACACATTAGACATGGGGGGTTCACGAATACACATTGGACATGGGAGGGTCATGAATAGACATTAGACATGGGAGGGTCATGAATAGATGTTTACAGGTTGCCATGCTGACAAAAGAGGAGGGGGGTCATGAATACACATTAGGCAAGGGGGGTCATGAATACACATTAGAGATGGGGGGGGCATGAATACACATTAGACATGGGGGGTCATGAATACACATTAGAGATGGGGGGCATGAATACACATTAGACATGGGGGTCATGAATACACATTAGACATGGGGGGTCATGAATACACATTAGACATTGGAGGGTCATGAATACACATTGGACATGGGGGGAGGTCATGAATACACATTAGAGATGGGGGTCATGAATACACATTAGAGATGGGGGCATGAATACACATTAGACATGGGGGGTCATGAATACACATTAGAGATGGGGGGGCATGAATACACATTAGACATGGGGGGTCATGAATACACATTAGAGATGGGGGGCATGAATACACATTAGACATGGGGGGTTCATGAATACACATTGGACATGGGAGGGTCATGAATAGACATTAGACATGGGAGGGTCATGAAATGTTTACAGGTTGCCATGCTGACAAAAGAGGACGGGGGTGATGAATACACATTAGGCAAGGGGGGTCATGAATACACATTAGAGATGGGGGGGGGCATGAATACACATTAGACATGGGGGGTCATGAATACACATTAGACATGGGGGGGTCATGAACACACATTAGAGATGGGGGTCATGAATACACATTAGACATGGGGGGTCATGAATACACATTAGAGATGGGGGTGATGAATACACATTAAACATTGGGCGGGTCATGAATACACATTGGACATGGGGGGGTCATGAATACACATTGGACATGGGGGGAGGTCATGAATACAAATTAGAGATGGGGGTCATGAATACACATTACACATGGGGGGGGGGGTCACGAATACAAATTAGAGATGGGGGGTCATGAATACACATTAGACATGGGGGGGTCACGAATACACATTAGACATGGGGGGGGTCATGAATACACATTAGACATGGGGGAGGTCATGAATACGCATTAGACATGGGGGGGTCATGAATACACATTAGACATGGGAGGGTCATGAATACACATTGGACATGGGGGAGGTCATGAATACACATTGGACAAGGGGGGAGGTCATGAATACACATTAGAGATGGGGGGTCATGAATACACATTACACATGGGGGGGGGGTCACGAATACAAATTAGAGATGGGGGTCATGAATACACATTAGACATGGGGGTCATGAATACACATTAGAGATGGGGGGGGCATGAATACACATTCGACATGGGGGGGTCATGAATACACATTAGAGATGGGGGGGGGTCACGAATACAAATTAGAGATGGGGGGTCATGAATACACATTAGACATGGGGGGGTCACGAATACACATTAGACATGGGAGGGTCATGAATACACATTGGACATGGGGGGGTCATGAATACACATTAGACATGGGAGGGTCATGAATACACATTGGACATGGGGGGGTCATGAATACACATTGGACATGGGGGGGGGTCATGAATACACATTAGAGATGGGGGGGGGTCACGAATACAAATTAGAGATGGGGGTCATGAATACACATTAGACATGGGGGAGGGTCATGAATACACATTGGACATGGGGGGGAGGTCATGAATACACATTAGACATGGGGGGGTCATGAATACACATTAGACATGGGAGGGTCATGAATACACATTGGACATGGGGGGGTTCATGAATACACATTAGAGATGGGGGTCACGAATACAAATTAGAGATGGGGGGTCATGAATACACATTAGACATGGGGGGGGGTCATGAATACACATTGGACATGGGGGGGAGGTCATGAATACACATTAGACATGGGGGGGTCATGAATACACATTAGACATGGGAGGGTCATGAATACACATTGGACATGGGGGGGTCATGAATACACATTGGACATGGGGGGGTCATGAATACACATTGGACATGGGGGGGAGGTCATGAATACACATCAGTGGAGGTGTTAGGCTGTTTCTGCTCTCCTCCCAACTACTAATGGAATTGTCCTGCCAATGCAACGTATGAAAATGTATCCAGTCACTACTGTAAGTCTCTCTGGATAAGAGCGTCTGCTAAATGACTCACATGTTCATTGTAATGTTCAGTTTGACAATATCAATGGAATAGACCAAAGCAGAGGCATGTATTTAGATATGAACAAATATCTCGATTGAGGATAATGTCAGTATTTAGCTACGTTATTAGCTGTTTTAGTCACCAAAGGTGGAACAACGTGAAACTGTTGATGAAAGCCTCAGTTCCGGGAGAGTAGTGGGTGAAACCATTCACCATAGGAAAAGGGGTGATATAAATAACGTTTCCTTTCATTACGTGTTACTGAATTCATTAAAATATTTGCTGCCATTGTAGTAATGTTGGTAATACGAGAGGTCTTCGGACGTACCATTTTTGTATTATTTTCTTTGAAAGAACAACTAGTGTGGTTTGAGTGCTTCTCCCCTATTTGGGAAGTTGGTCTGCCCGCTCCTCAGTCTGACAGATATTCTGAGAGCAGGTTCGAGTCCTCTTCCTCTGTACATAAAAACTGTTTCAAACTGTATAACACAATAGTGGTTTTGGAAAACTGGTTCATATATCCTAAAGTCAATAGCGAATGTGGCTCTGTATATATTTATTTAGCCGTTCATGAATTGAAGACCTATTTCAGCCAGTTAACCAAGTTGTTGCTGTCTTAGCTAGCCGTGTTAATGACGAGCTAACGAGCACCGTTGGTCTCTGCACTACAATGTCACGCTAGTTATTACCAGCAGGTGATTTACTAGCAGGTGACTTATTGAAATATTAAGTGAATGTTTATTTTCTTACTACCGTAATTTTTTTATATAAAAGGGTTGTACTTGTGTTCTGTATTTATGGATTAATATCACTCCACATTGAGGGTTTGTATCGATAACGTCAAGTCGCTCTGGATAAGAGCGTCTGCTAAATGACTTAAATGTTAATTGTTGTTCCTATCTAACAGATATATTGTGTCCTACCTAACCATGTGTCACTACTGTTGTTCCTGTCTAACAGATATCTTGTGTCCTACCTAACCATGTGTCACTACTGTTGTTCCTATCTAACTGATATCTTGTGTCCTACCTAACCATGTGTCACTACTGTTGTTCCTATCTAACAGATATCTTGTGTCCTACCTAACCATGTATCACTACTGTTGTTCCTATCTAACAGATATCTTGTGTCCTACCTAACCATGTGTCACTACTGTTGTTCCTATCTAACAGATATCTTGTGTCCTACCTAACCATGTATCACTACTGTTGTTCCTATCTAACAGATATCTTGTGTCCTACCTAACCATGTGTCACTACTGTTGTTCCTATCTAACAGATATCTTGTGTCCTACCTAACCATGTGTCACTACTGTTGTTCCTACCTAACATATATCTTGTGTCCTACCTAACCATGTGTCACTACTGTTCCTGTCTAACAGATATCTTGTGTCCTACCTAACCATGTGTCACTACTGTTCCTGTCTAACAGATATCTTGTGTCCTACCTAACCATGTGTCACTACTGTTGTTCCTATCTAACAGATATCTTGTGTCCTACCTAACCATGTATCACTACTGTTGTTCCTATCTAACAGATATCTTGTGTCCTACCTAACCATGTGTCACTACTGTTGTTCCTATCTAACAGATATCTTGTGTCCTACCTAACCATGTATCACTACTGTTGTTCCTATCTAACAGATATCTTGTGTCCTACCTAACCATGTGTCACTACTGTTGTTCCTATCTAACAGATATCTTGTGTCCTACCTAACCATGTGTCACTACTGTTGTTCCTACCTAACATATATCTTGTGTCCTACCTAACCATGTGTCACTACTGTTCCTGTCTAACAGATATCTTGTGTCCTACCTAACCATGTGTCACTACTGTTCCTGTCTAACAGATATCTTGTGTCCTACCTAACCATGTGTCACTACTGTTGTTCCTATCTAACAGATATCTTGTGTCCTACCTAACCATGTGTCACTACTGTTGTTCCTACCTAACATATATCTTGTGTCCTACCTAACCATGTGTCACTACTGTTCCTGTCTAACAGATATCTTGTGTCCTACCTAACCATGTGTCACTACTGTTCCTGTCTAACAGATATCTTGTGTCCTACCTAACCATGTGTCACTACTGTTGTTCCTATCTAACAGATATCTTGTGTCCTACCTAACCATGTGTCACTACTGTTGTTCCTATCTAACAGATATCTTGTGTCCTACCTAACCATGTATCACTACTGTTGTTCCTGGCTAACAGATATCATGTGTTACAATAGTGCTGGAAACACTGCTAATCCAACAATAGTGCTTGGTGTCTGTACTATAGAAACACTGCTAATCCAACAATAGTGTAGGTGTCTGTACTATATTAACACTGCTAATCCAACAATAGTGCTTGGTGTCTGTACTATATAAACACTGCTAATCCAACAATAGTGCTAGATGTCTGTACTATATAAACACTGCTAATACAACAATAGTGTAGGTGTCTGTACTATATAAACACTGCTAATCCAACAATAGTGCTTGGTGTCTGTACTATATAAACACTGCTAATCCAACAATAGTGCTCGGTGTCTGTACTATAGAAACACTGCTAATCCAACAATAGTGTAGGTGTCTGTACTATAGAAACACTGCTAATACAACAATAGTGCTCGGTGTATGTACTATAGAAACACTGCTAATACAACAATAGTGCTCGGTGTCTGTACTATAGAAACACTGCTAATACAACAATAGTGCTCGGTGTCTGTACTATATAAACACTGCTAATCCAACAATAGTGCTTGGTGCCTGTACTATATAAACACTGCTAATACAACAATAGTGCTCGGTGTCTGTACTATAGAAACACTGCTAATACAACAATAGTGCTCGGTGTCTGTACTATAGAAACACTGCTAATACAACAATAGTGCTCGGTGTCTGTACTATATAAACACTGCTAATCCAACAATAGTGCTTGGTGCCTGTACTATATAAACACTGCTAATACAACAATAGTGCTCGGTGTCTGTACTATATAAACACTGCTAATCCAACAATAGTGCTTGGTGTCTGTACTATATAAACACTGCTAATACAACAATAGTGCTCGGTGTCTGTACTATATAAACACTGCTAATCCAACAATAGTGCTCGGTGTCTGTACTATAGAAACACTGCTAATACAACAATAGTGCTCGGTGTCTGTACTATATAAACACTGCTAATCCAACAATAGTGCTTGGTGTCTGTACTATATAAACACTGCTAATCCAACAATAGTGCTTGGTGTCTGTACTATATAAACACTGCTAATACAACAATAGTGCTCGGTGTCTGTACTATATAAACACTGCTAATCCAACAATAGTGCTCGGTGTCTGTACTATAGAAACACTGCTAATACAACAATAGTGCTCGGTGTCTGTACTATATAAACACTGCTAATCCAACAATAGTGCTTGGTGTCTGTACTATATAAACACTGCTAATCCAACAATAGTGCTTGGTGCCTGTACTATATAAACACTGCTAATCCAACAATAGTGCTTGGTGTCTGTACTATATAAACACTGCTAATCCAACAATAGTGCTTGGTGTCTGTACTATATAAACACTGCTAATCCAACAATAGTGCTTGGTGCCTGTACTATATAAACACTGCTAATACAACAATAGTGCTCGGTGTCTGTACTATAGAAACACTGCTAATACAACAATAGTGCTCGGTGTCTGTACTATAGAAACACTGCTAATACAACAATAGTGCTCGGTGTCTGTACTATATAAACACTGCTAATCCAACAATAGTGCTCGGTGTCTGTACTATAGAAACACTGCTAATACAACAATAGTGCTCGGTGTCTGTACTATATAAACACTGCTAATCCAACAATAGTGTAGGTGTCTGTACTATATAAACACTGCTAATACAACAATAGTGCTCGGTGTCTGTACTATAGAAACACTGCTAATACAACAATAGTGCTCGGTGTCTGTACTATAGAAACACTGCTAATACAACAATAGTGCTCGGTGTCTGTACTATATAAACACTGCTAATACAACAATAGTGCTAGGTGTCTGTACTATATAAACACTGCTAATCCAACAATAGTGCTTGGTGTCTGTACTATATAAACACTGCTAATACAACAATAGTTTAGGTGTCGGTACTATATAAACACTGCTAATCCAACAATAGTGCTAGGTGTCTGTACTATATAAACACTGCTAATCCAACAATAGTGCTCAGTGTCTGTACTATAGAAACACTGCTAATCCAACAATAGTGCTTGGTGTCTGTACTATAGAAACACTGCTAATCCAACAATAGTGTAGGTGTCTGTACTATATAAACACTGCTAATCCAACAATAGTGCTTGGTGTCTGTACTATAGAAACACTGCTAATCCAACAATAGTGTAGGTGTCTGTACTATAGAAACACTGCTAATCCAACAATAGTGCTTGGTGTCTGTACTATATAAACACTGCTAATCCAACAATAGTGCTTGGTGTCTGTACTATAGAAACACTGCTAATCCAACAATAGTGCTTGGTGTCTATACTATAGAAACACTGCTAATCCAACAATAGTGTAGGTGTCTGTACTATAGAAACACTGCTAATCCAACAATAGTGCTTGGTGTCTGTACTATAGAAACACTGCTAATCCAACAATAGTGTAGGTGTCTGTACTATAGAAACACTGCTAATCCAACAATAGTGCTTGGTGTCTGTACTATAGAAACACTGCTAATCCAACAATAGTGCTTGGTGTCTATACTATAGAAACACTGCTAATCCAACAATAGTGTAGGTGTCTGTACTATAGAAACACTGCTAATCCAACAATAGTGCTTGGTGTCTATACTATAGAAACACTGCTAATCCAACAATAGTGTAGGTGTCTGTACTATAGAAACACTGCTAATCCAACAATAGTGCTAGGTGTCTGTACTATATAAACACTGCTAATCCAACAATAGTGTAGGTGAATTCACACTCAAATCCATTTATCTTCGATTTTTCCCAAACCTCAATTGTGGCCTCCTGATGTGGTTTAAGTTATGTTCTTAGAGCAAACAATTTTATTTTTTTCTGTTTAAAAAAGTCAGACTTTGAGAACAACAACCTGAAAAAAACAGATGTTTTGTCACGTAGAGTAGGCCAGAAGGCTAAACTGGATAACTTAACCTCTATCAAAATAAAAAGATGGCGGAACCGCAAAAGTTCTTCTGCGCAAAGGTGTTTATTTACAAGTGATTCCGGAACAAAAAACAACAGTACTGCCATCAACGTCTACCTTATGGAACAGCTTAAAAACAATGCTGCCCCATCCACAGCTCAATCCAAACTGCCTCTCCATGACTGAAAGAGAGGCTCCTTTTGTAGGGCTAGCCCCTCCCCTCAGAACAATTAACCCTAATTAATTAATCAATTAACAATACAAACCTACATTTTCCATGAACTAAACATACTAAAGGATATACATTGCAACACGGTTTTAAACAATATCACAACATAACATTTACAACATTACATCACTACTGACAATCTCTTTCAATATGCCCATATGCATTAATTAGCCATTTGGGACAGGCACTATAAAGCCAACCCAATTCCCTTAGCTCGGGTCCTTTTCCAGCATACCCGGAAGCTACAGAGATGGAGAGAGAGAAACAGAACAAACAAACAATGCGCTCATCCACAACATTGATAAGTATAATAATTATTGTATCTCTCAAATATGAGCATTGACAAGTGTGAAATGGATGCACCGAGACAGAAGTTAATTTGTGTGTCGACCCACATTGTTAACTTATCTTATAATGGCGCAGGGAGGAGTGATGAATATGTGTGTGCGTTAAAGAACCAAATGCTGCCCGCGGCCAGTGACGGACTTCTACGTCACATGTTTCAATAATAGTTATACTATTATCTACTGACCAGTACAGCTTGGGTTGGTCTACTATTATCCTACTGAACAGTACAGCTTGGGTTGGTCTACTATTATCCTACTGAACAGTACAGCTTGGGTTGGTCTACTATTATCCTACTGAACAGTACAGCTTGGGTTGGTCTACTATTGTCCTACTGAACAGTACAGCTTGGGTTGGTCTACTATTATCCTACTGAACAGTACAGCTTGGGTTGGTCTACTATTATCCTACTGAACAGTACATTGGGTTGGTCTACTATTGTCCTACTGAACAGTACAGCTTGGGTTGGTCTACTATTATCTACTGAACAGTACAGCTTGGGTTGGTCTACTATTATCCTACTGAACAGTACAGCTTGGGTTGGTCTACTATTGTCCTACTGAACAGTACAGCTTGGGTTGGTCTACTATTATCCTACTGACCAGTACAGCTTGGGTTGGTCTACTATTATCCTACTGAACAGTACAGCTTGGGTTGGTCTACTGTTATCCTACTGAACAGTACAGCTTGGGTTGGTCTACTATTATCCTACTGAACAGTACAGCTTGGGTTGGTCTACTATTATCCTACTGAACAGTACCACTTGCGTTGGCCTGACTGTGACCAATAGAATCTTTCCCACAGGGTGCCTTTCCTTCTCTGGGCCATTTGGAAAATGTTTTACTAAATTAGAGTACTGTATACCCACTTCTCCAGGCACCACTACACCACTGACCTTCACAACAGCTTTCAACATGCCAGTATTCAGTTAGTAAACTTTCTAAAGAAATGCTGGTATAAATTATACAATATTAAAATATGTCAAATTATCAATTTATTTGTTTCAAAAGTGGTTGCAATGCTGTGAAAAACAGTTGTATTGAACTACAGTGCCACAATAATCGATATTGTCAAATTCGACTCTTATTTAGAATAAAAATATATACATTTATATTTTTATTGATGTATTATTATTATTTGTTATTATTTTTATTTTGGGAAAAAATAATATGCTGTTGTGCTGCCAACATATTATCCTGCTGCTCGCAGAACGGTAATATCGGCGTTGAACTTTGAATATTTGTACGGTGTGCTGCGAGGTACAAAATGCACAGAAATATAGAGAGAAGGATTATATTACGTCCTTTCCACCAGGGGGCGACAAACGACAGTTAATATTCCAGAATAGAGCACCACAGAATGTGTTGGCTCCCTTTGACAAGTGGTCAGTTTGGAGATCCTCCGGCCTGGGCCAGGGGTGCGTCCCAAAAGTACTTACTGCTTCCTGAAGTGTACACTCATTCACTACTCCCCATAAAGTGTAAAAGCATTGGATTGGTGAAGGCGAAGGTTATGGCATGAGTTTCCATACTAATCAATTCCTGTCAAATCCTGTCCATGAAGGGAAGTGAACAAGAAAACACTTTGGGAGGAAGGAGAGATTATTGGGGCAGAGACCAGGTATGCAGATGTTTCCCCAGCCAGGTACCACGACAACAAATACCAGTCAATCAATATATCATCATCCTTTATGATGAGCCAATTTTACTACATGCATTTCAGTGGTGGTCTGTAACAAAATCTTGCAAAGCCTGTATCTCTCCAGGGTTGGTGGGTGACTGTATCTCTCCAGGGTTGGTGGGTGACTGTATCTCTCCAGGGTTGGTGGGTGACTGTATCTCTCCAGGGTTGGTGGGTGACTGTATCTCTCCAGGGTTGGTGGGTGACTGTATCTCTCCAGGGTTGGTGGGTGACTGTATCTCTCCAGGGTTGGTGGGTGACTTCTGGACCCTGACCAGACATGTAGTAGTTGGCTCTGCATTTACACTCACCATAGTATGGAGGATAAATAACTACACACCAGGACAACAATACATCATAGTCTATGTGGAGGATAAATAACTACACACCAGGACAACAATACATCATAGACTATGGAGGATAAATAACTACACACCAGGACAACAATATATCATAGTCTATAGAGGATAAATAACTACACACCAGGACAACAATACATCATAGTCTATAGAGGATAAATAACTACACAACAGGACAACAATACATCATAGTCTATGGAGGATAAATAACTACACACCAGGACAACAATACATCATAGTCTATAGAGGATAAATAACTACACACCAGGACAACAATACATCATAGTCTATAGAGGATAAATAACTACACACCAGGACAACAATACATCATAGTCTATGTGGAGGATAAATAACTACACACCAGGACAACAATACATCATAGTCTATGTGGAGGATAAATAACTACACACCAGGACAACAACACATCATAGTCTATAGAGGATAAATAACTACACACCAGGACAACAACACATCATAGTCTATAGAGGATAAATAACTACACACCAGGACAACAATACATCATAGTATATGGAGGATAAATAACTACACACCAGGACAACAATACATCATAGTCTATGTGGAGGATAAATAACTACACACCAGGACAACAACACATCATAGTCTATGTGGAGGATACATAACTACACACCAGGACAACAATACATCATAGTCTATAGAGGATAAATAACTACACACCAGGACAACAATACATCATAGTCTATAGAGGATAAATAACTACACACCAGGACAACAATACATCATAGTCTATAGAAGATACATAACTACACACCAGGACAACAATACATCATAGTCTATAGAGGATAAATAACTACACACCAGGACAACAATACATCATAGTCTATAGAGGATACATAACTACATTGATGTCTTCTCTTCTCTCTCTCTGTTTGTTTGTAGTTTCTCACTGTTTGAATTAGCAGTTGTTATTATCCCCTCATCTGTGTGTGAGAGACAGAAAGAGCGAGAGACACAGACAGAGACAGACAGATGAGACCCCTAAGCAAGCTGGACCTGGGGCTCTGTTCACATACACAAACAGACCCCACAGAGCCCCAGGACAGCAAACACATTAGACCCAATCATGAGAAAACAAAAAGATAATTGCTTGACACATTGGAATGAATTAACAAAAAACAGAGCAAACTAGAATGTTATTTGTCCCTAAACAGAGAGAACACAGTGGCAGAATACCTGACCACTGTGACTGACCCCAACTTAAAGAAAGCTTTGACTATGTACAGACTGAGTGAGCATAGCCTTGCTATTGAGAAAGGCCACCGTAGGCAGACCTCAAATCAAATAGTTACGAGCCCCAAACGAACAATGCAGTTTATAGAAATATGGATAAGAATAAGAAATTAAAGTAACAAGTAATTAAAGAGTAAAAAGTAATTAAAGAGCAGCAGTAAAATAACAATAGCAGGACTATATACAGGTCAGTACCTGGCACTCCAGAGAAGACAGGCTATGTGCCCACAGCCCACAAAATGAGGTGGAAACTGACATGCACTTCCTAACCTCCTGCCAAATGTATGACCAGTTAATTCATACTGTCTGTTGTAGTCTGTCTAATAATTAAATCACACAAGACTGACAGCCTGTAATTTTATTAAAAGCATTCAGTTGATTACATGGCAGTTTAGAGAGCAACATCATAACAATAATCTACTTCATAATCAATATCAACATTTATGATCAATAACATCATTATCTCTATACTACTAACAACATATCACTAATCTATATCATAATCAATATCATAACATTTATAATCAATAACATCATGAGAGGTAAACAACAACAAACCCCTTTATTAAAAAATGTTTCAAAATACAAAGAATAAACAGATGATTATAATAATACATGGACTAATAATGGAAACACTTCAAGATAAAGAATCTAACAGACACTAAATAAGATAAAGAATCTAAGAGACACTAAATAAGATAAAGAATCTAAGAGACACTAAATAAGATAAAGAATCTAAGAGACACTAAAGAAGATAAGACCAATACATTCTGGAACATGAAACAGACGTAATTGAGCTACTCTCTTAAAATAATGAAAAACCGGATTGTTTATGTTACCCAAACCCCATCCCATGTTTGTTACCCAAAACCCCCAAAACCCCATGTTCCCAAAACATCATGTTACCCAACCCCATGTTAACCCCATGTTACCCACACCCAATGTTACCAAAACACCATGTTACTGAAAACCCATGTTACCCCAAAACCCATGTTACCTCAAAACCACATGTTACCCAAAACACCATGTTATCCAAAACCCATGTTACCCAAACCCCATGTTACCCAAACCCCATGTTACCCAAACCCCATGTTACCCAAACCACCATGTTATCCAAACCCCATGTTACCCAAACCCCATATTACCCAAAACCCCATGTTACCCAGAACCCCATGTTACCCAGAACCCCATGTTACCCGAAACCCACGTTACCCAAAACCCCATGTTACCCAAATCCCATGTTACCAGAACCCCATGTTTCTCTGGTGGTAAAAACAAACTAAATGAATAATGGTGGTTGCAGTCACTCCTTTTAGATTTCTTACAAGGTTCTAGAAAAATAAACTAATTCTCAAATTGTTATTAAAATTAGAAATACTTAAGGTTTGTCACCACATTTTAAACACCAGTCCACTGCTGAACATCGATTTAAAACACAAAACTGACCTAAGATCAGCATGTAGGGTCAGCTTCATTCTACTCCTACTCCGTCCCCTGGGCTGCTCTCTCCTCTCCCGGTCCAGCTTCAGCTCTGGAGCTCAGAGAGACCATCTCCATGGCATTGACATAAAGATCCATGCTGCTCACCCTGTTCACTCTCTTCTGCCTCCTGGTGGGCTAGGGAGACACAGCACCAACAGTCAGACATTTACTCTCTCGTATCTCCATTCTCTCTCCCCCTCACCCTCTCCCTCTAGTTTAAATGACTTGTAACGTCTGAGTAAATGTCTTTACCTTGTAGTACAGGTAGGAGGTGGTGATTGTTGTCAGTAGGATCAGCAGCACTACAACGTGTCTGATGATGAAGGCTGGCAGAGGAGAGGCTGCAAACAGAAACACCTTTGATGAGGGGACTGATCATCATCACATAGATCTGTGGGAAATCTGTCAATGACAAAGTTATAAGTCTGGTTCATGTTCAGTTACCTGTGATGGTGAGGGAGAGGAGCTCACTCTCAGAGGAGAAGTTATGAGAGAAAACATAATTGTCATAAACACATCTGTAGTTCCCTTGGTGGGAGTCATCTGCAGCAGGGAAGAGGAAGGCAGCAGAGTGATTGACAGCTGGCTGGGTCTGGGTTCTGTTGGAGCCGGTGAACGTGAGGAGGAAGGAGCCTCCTGGGTACTGTGGCTGAGTGGAGCAGGTGATGGTGAAGTTGTAGCCCCTGAACATCTCGGGCCCCTGGTGGCCCCTGGAGACCCCTCCCATTGGGTCAGTCAGGAAGATATCAGGCTGGACCAGGAGATCTGTAACAATAAAAGAGAACAAGAAAAACCTCTTCAACTAGTTTCCTATAGATATGACAATAACATCAGCATGTAACAGTGCCAGCCACCCTCCCTCACAGGGCAACATGAGTAGTGGGCCTACAGTCACTGAGACAACATATGTTGATATCAGGCTGAAGCAGGACATCTGGAACAAGAGGAGAGAAAAAGAAAATGTAGCTCCTCAACTACTTTCCTCATTTAGATGTGACAATAACATGACATGTTACAGTGGTAGTGAGTAGAGACGTTCACTGAGATAACACTCAAATACAAAAGCATTCTGGGATATTTAAGTTGTATTTGATTCCAACTTGACTGAGTGATCTATTTTGCAGAGCAGATTTACAAGCTAAACAGTCATCATGAGAGGTGCAGAGGAAGTTGTATGAATGAAGGAAATCAGTTGAATGTAATTATAATATATTGTTATTACCTGAGCAGATCACTGTGAGTCCAGGAAGTAGATCATACATTCTATAACAATCCCTCAGTGAAGGCTCAGATCCAGAACATATAATGTTTTTCCCTCTAGTGGTGTTTCCAGGTAGTACTGAAACAGTGGAGCCACAACCCAGCTGTCTACACACTACTGCAGCTACATCCCTCTGGTCCCAGTCATCAGCTCCCACAATCCTCCACTCTCCCTGGTCGTACCACTCCACTCCACCAGCACAGCGACTGCCTCCTCCCACCAGCCTCACATCATCAGGCTCTGAGAAAAGAAAAGAGAGAGACAGTAATCTTAATATTTTCTCACAAAAACACACCTATATTGTCTCTCATATTCTTCACTCCAGGTGAGAAACAATGTTGATTGAGTGACAAACTGTTTCTTACCTGAGCAGGTGAGTCCAACAGCATTACCAGGTAGGCAGGTGTTGTTCTCTCTGTCTGAGGTGTCACAGTCCAGGAGAAGGGACTCTTTGCCTTTACACTGGAACTCTTTATCCCAGGTCTGACCCTCACCTTCTCCATAGAGCCCCCCCTGTAGAGCTGCAGGAGCCCCACAGCCAAACTCCCTACAGACTACCTCTGCATCCTGCTGGTCAAAGTCAGCTTCACACACTGAGGCCCAGGACTGATTGGACTTCACCTCCACTCTCCCAGAGCAGAGACCAGCTCCATCCACAAGCCGCACAGACTCTGGAGAAAAAGAGTTGGTTGAACATTCAATCAGTTTTGTTGATGACACTGTCAAGGACGAAACACAAATATGTTGGATAAAAGATTGTAGTTTGTTATGTTTGATGCTGTAAGAGGTAGAAATGGGTTCTTAGTCACTCAGGATCGGGTTGGGAATAATGCAGGCAGGAGACAGGAATAAGTTCACTTCACTGTTCACACACAGCTTAACTACAAGGTCTGATTCATTATGTCAAGGTCAGGATTGGCTGGGCCAATAGTGGAAAAGGTTACTGGTTATAATGACATCACTGGTGATAACTCAGTGATAAAAATATATTCTCTCTCTCATCTCTCTGTCTTCTTCTCCTCCTCCCTCATTCTCCTTGTTACAGTCGTAGTGAGTAGAGACGTTCACTTAGATAACACTCAAATGCAAATGCATTCTGGGATATTTAAGTTGCATTTCATTTCTACTTGACTGAGAGATCTATTTAGTAAAGCAGATTGACAAGTTAAACAGTCATCATGAGAGGTGCAGAGGAAGTTGTATGAATGAAGGAAATCAGTTGAATATAATTATAATATGTTGATATTTCCTGAGCAGATCACTGTGAGTCCAGGAAGGAGATATAATACATGGACTAAAGTATGTGGAACTCAGCAGTGAGTTTAACAACAGAGGATTATTTTTACGCTCTACGTGGTTCAGCCCTTGACTGTCTGTTCTGTGAGCTTGTGTTGTCTACCACTTCACTGTTGAGCCATTGTTGCTCCTAGATGTGCCACGTTGAAATTCGCCGAGACCTTCAGAAAGGACATTTTACTGGCGATGTTTGTCTATGGAGATTGCATGGCTGTGTGCTCAATTTTATACACCTGTCAGCAACAGGTGGGCTGAAATAGCCGAATCCACGAATGTCCACATTCTTTTGGCCACATAGTGTATCTTGTTATTACCTGAGCAGATCACTGTGAGTCCAGGAGAGAGATTATAACTTCTGGAACACTCCCTCAGTGAAGACTCAGACCCATAACAGGAAAGTCTAAACGCTCTTGTGGTGTCTACAAGTAGTACTGAAACAGTGGAGCCACAACCCAGCTGTCTACACACTACTGCAGCTACATCCCAGTCCTCAGCTCCCACAGTCCTCCACTCTCCCTGGTCGTACCACTCCACTCCACCAGCACAGCGACTGCCTCCTCCCACCAGCCTCACATCATCAGGCTCTGAGAAAAGAAAAGAGAGAGACAGTAATCTTACTATTTTCTCACAAATACACACCTATATTGTCTCTCATATTCTTCACTCCAGGTGAGAAACAATGTTGACTGAGTGACAAACTGTTTCTTACCTGAGCAGGTGAGTCCAACAGCATTACCAGGTAGGCAGTTGTTGTGTTTTCTGCCTGAGGTGTCACAGTCCAAGAGAAGGGACTCTTTGCCTTTACACTGGAACTCTTTATCCCAGGTCTGACCCTCACCTTCTCCATAGAGCCCCCCCTGTAGAGCTGCAGGAGCCCCACAGCCAAGATCCCTACAGACTACCTCTGCATCCTGCCGGTCAAAGTCAGCTTCACACACTGAGGCCCAGGACTGATTGGACTTCACCTCCACTCTCCCAGAGCAGAGACCAGCTCCATCCACAAGCCGCACAGACTCTGGAGAAAAAGAGTTGGTTGAACATTCAATCAGTTTTGTTGATGACACTGTCAAGGACTAAACACAAATATGTTAGATAAAAGATTGTAGTTTGCTATGTTTGATACTGTAAGAGGTAGAAATGGGTTCTTAGTCACTCAGGATCGGGTTGGGAATAATGTAGGCAGGAGACAGGAATAAGTTCACTTCACTTTATAGAAAATAAACAGCTGGACATCCATCAGGCAGCTTCACTTAAGTACCATCTGAACTACAATGATCTGCCCATGAACATCTCCCATAAACCAATATGACAAACACAAATATAATGTTTAAATACATCTGATATCTCTCCCTCTATTTAAATGAATTAAAAACACATAAAGATGATACATGGTAATATTGTATAATGTACAAAATTAATCTCTCAATATGACCAGTCTCTTACCTGAACAGGTCACATGATGATAAGTTCTACCATTACAGCCACCAGGTCCTCCTCTTACAATGTCACACTGTCTAACAGAAGACTCATTTCCATAGCAACCACCTAGTATGACTCTTCGTTTTCCATCTTCAAGCAGAGGCATTCCAGATTCAGCTACAGGATTCCCACAGTCCAGCTCTCTACACACAACCTTGACCTCTATCATCATTCTCCACCACCCAGAACATAGACCCAACCACTCTCCTTCATTGAAGACTTCCACTGTCCCAGAACAGGAAGTGGTCCCATTCACCAGTCTGACTGAGAGTTCAGCTGTAAACAGCAGAGAGGAAAACACAGTGGTGAGGACAGATGATGACAGTGATTCTGTTATTCTAACAGCAGTAATGCTTTGTGGTTGACAAGTATTAGTAGTTCCATAAAACACTACTTGTTATATTGGGGTTTAGAAGGGTTTGTATGGACACATGAATTTCTAATTATAAAGTTGACTAATATTGAACTGCTTCTACAACTGCAATGTTTGCCGTTTGGGGTTTTAGGCGGGGTTTCTGTACAGCACTTTGAGATATCAGCTCATGTACGAAGAGCTATATAAATAAATTTGATTTGAACTGCTAGAATCACTGTAGATTTATAATCTACCTACCTGGTGGACTGACGCTTTGAGCCTGGAGATCTGAGGAGAAAGAGAGAGACAGAGGAGAAAGAGAGAGACAGAGAAAGAGAGAGAAAGAGAAAGAGAGAGACAGAGGAGAAAGGGAGGAGTCAGAGGAAGAGAGAGACAGAGGTTAAATGAACATCAACATGACCTTTCATGATGTGATGGGGAAGACAGGCTTATCGTTGGTATGGTGCAACAACACCCATGTGTACATACACCATATATACAAAAGTATGTGGACACCCCTTCAAATGAGTGGATTCTATTTCAGCCACACCCCTTCCCCATCCCTTCCACACAGTAATACAGGCAAACATTGGCTGTAGAATGGCCTTACTGAAAAGCTCAGTGACTTTCAACATGGCACCATCATAGGATGCCACCTTTCCAACAAGTCAGTTTGGCCCCGGGCAACTGTAAGTGCTGTTATTGTGAAGTGGAAACGTCTAGGAGCAACAGCTGCTCAACTGTGAATTGGTAGAGCGTACAAATCATCTGTCCTCGGTTGCAACACTAACTGCAGAGTTCCAAACTACCTCGAGAAGCAACGTCAGCAGAATAACTGTTCGTTGGGAGCTTCAGGATGAATTTTCCATGACGGAGCAGCAACACACAAGCCTAAGATCACCATGGTCAATGCCAAGCGTTGGCTGGAGTGGTGTAAAACTCAGATAACATGAGAACACTACCTGCCCTAATGCATAGTGCCAACTGTAAAGTTTGGTTGAGGAGGAATAATGGTCTGGGGATGTTTTCATTGTTCGGGTTCGGCCCCTTAGTTCCAGTGAAGGGAAATCTAATCGCATTCTAGACAATTCTGTGCTTCCAACTTTGTGGCAACAGTTTGGGGAAGCCCCTTTCCTGTTTCAGCATGACAATGCCCCTGTACACAAAGCAAGGTCCATACAGAAATAGTTTGTTGAGATCGATGTGGAAGAACTTTACTGGCCTGCACAGAGCCCTGACCTAAACCCCATCCAATACTTTTCTTATGATTTGAAATGCAGACTGCAATCCAGGCCAAATCGCCCAACATCTGTACCTAAGCTCATTAATGCTCTTATGGCTGAATGGAAGCAAGTCCTTGCAGCAAAGTTCCAACATCAATGCCTATCGAATATACAGTGTCTATGGGGTCATATTGCACTTCCTAAGGCTTCCACTAGATGTCAACAGTCTTTAGAACCTTGTTTGAGGTTTCTACTGTGAAGGAGGGGGGTGAGAGCTGTTTGAGTAAGGGCTCTGCCAGAGTGGCATGAGCTGATCACACTCGCTCACGTGATAGCGACCTGCGTTCCATTGCAATTCTAAAGACAAAGGAATTCTCCGGTTGGAACATTATTGAAGATTTATGTTAAAAACATCCTAAAGATTGATTCTATACATCGTTTGACATGTTTCTACGAACTGTAATATAACTGTTTGTCTGAACCTTCGCCTGGACTTATGAGTTTGGATTTGTTTACCAAACAAGCTACCAAAAGGTGGTATTTGGACATAAATGATGGACTTTATCGAACGAAACAAACATTTATTGTGGAACTGGGATTCCTGGGAGTGCATTCTGATGACGATCATCAAAGGTAAGTGAATATTTATAATGCTATTTCTGACTTCTGTTGACACCACAACTCCGCAAGTTCATTAGAACGTGCATTGAAGATGTCGTTCCCATAGCAACGATTAAAACATTCCCTAACCAGAAACCGTGGATTGATGGCAGCATTCGCGTGAAACTGAAAGCGCAAACCACTGCTTTTAATCAGGGCAAGGTGACTGGTAACATGACCGAATACAAACAGTGCAGCAACTCCCTCCGCAAGGCTATCAAACAAGCTAAGCGTCAGTATAGAGACAAAGTAGAATCTCAATTCAACAGCACAGTCACAAGAGGTATGTGGCAGGGTCTACAGTCAATCACAAACTACAAGAAGAAAACCAGCCCAGTCACGGACCAGGATGTCTTGCTCCCAGGCAGACTAAATAACTTTTTTGCCCGCTTTGAGGACAATACAGTGCCACTGACACGGCCTGCAACGAAAACATGCGGACTCTCCTTCACTGCAGCCGAGGTGAGTAAAACATTTAAATGTGTTAACCCTCGCAAGACTGCAGGCCCAGACGGCATCCCCAGCCGCGCCCTCAGAGCATGCGCAGACCAGCTGGCTGGTGTGTTTACGGACATATTCAATCAATCCCTATACCAGTGTGCTGTTCCCACATGCTTCAAGTGGGCCACCATTGTTCCTGTTCCCAAGACAGCTAAGGTAACTGAGCTAAACGACTACCGCCCCGTAGCACTCACTTCCGTCATCATGAAGTGCTTTGAGAGACTAGTCAAGGACCATAACACCTCCACCCTACCTGACACCCTAGACCCACTCCAATTTGCTTACCGCCCAAATAGGTCCACAGACGATGCAATCTCAACCACACTGCACACTGCCCTAACCCATCTGGACAAGAGGAATACCTATGTGAGAATGCTGTTCATCGACTACAGCTCGGCATTTAACACCATAGTACCCTCCAAGCTCGTCATCAAGCTCGAGACCCTGGGTCTCGACCCCGCCTTGTGCAACTGGGTACTGGACTTCCTGACGGGCCGCCCCCAGGTGGTGAGGGTAGGCAACAACATCTCCACCCCGCTGATCCTCAACACTGGGGCCCCACAAGGGTGCGTTCTGAGCCCTCTCCTGTACTCCCTGTTCACCCACGACTGCGTGGCCACGCACGCCTCCAACTGAATCATCAAGTTTGCGGACGACACAACAGTGGTAGGCTTGATTACCAACAACGACGAGACGGCCTACAGGGAGGAGGTGAGGGCCCTCGGAGTGTGGTGTCAGGAAAATAACCTCACACTCAACGTCAACAAAACTAAGGAGATGATTGTGGACTTCAGGAAACAGCAGAGGGAACACCCCCCTATCCATATCGATGGAACAGTAGTGGAGAGGGTAGTAAGTTTTAAGTTCCTCGGCATACACATCACAGACAAATTGAATTGGTCCACTCACACAGACAGCATCGTGAAGAAGGCGCAGCAGCGCCTCTTCAACCTCAGGAGGCTGAAGAAATTTGGCTTGTCACCAAAAGCACTTACAAACAAACTTCTACAGATGCACAATTGAGAGCATCCTGGCGGGCTGTATCACCGCCTGGTACGGCAACTGCTCCGCCCACAACCGTAAGGCTCTCCAGAGGGTAGTGAGGTCTGCACAACGCATCACCGGGGGCAAACTACCTGCCCTCCAGGACACCTACACCACCCGATGTTACAGAAAGGCCATAAAGATCATCAAGGACAACAACCACCCGAGACACTGCCTGTTCACCCCGCTATCATCCAGAAGGCGAGGTCAGTACAGGTGCATCAAAGCTGGGACCGAGAGACTGAAAAACAGCTTCTATCTCAAGGCCATCAGACTGTTAAAAAGCAACCACTAACATTGAGTGGCTGCTGCCAACACACTGACTCAACTCCAGCCACTTTAATAATGGGAATTGATGGGAAATGATGTAAAATATATCACTAGCCACTTTAAACAATGCTACCTAATATAATGTTTACATACCCTACATTATTCATCTCATATCTATACGTATATACTGTACTCTATATCATCTACTGCATCCTTATGTAATACATGTATCACTAGCCACTTTAACTATGCCACCTTGTTTACATACTCATCTCATATGTATTTACTGTACTCAATACCATCTACTGTATCTTGCCTATGCTGCTCTGTACCATCACTCATTCATATATCTTTATGTACATAATCTTTATCCCCACACTGTGTATAAGACAGTAGTTTTGGAATTGTTAGTTAGATTACTTGTTGGTTATTACTGCATTGTCGGAATTAGAAGCACAAGCATTTCGCTACACTCGCATTAACATCTGCTAAACATGTGTATGTGACAAATAAAATTTGATTTGATTTGATTTGGCGGGTATCTGTATGGCTTGTTTTTGTGTCTGTGCGCTGTCTCAGATTATTGCATGGTGTTTTTTCAAAGTGTTTTTGAAATCTGACACAGCGGTTGCATTAAGGAGAAGTGGATCTAAAATGACATGCATAACACTTGTATATTTTATCAATGTTTATTATGAGTATTTCTGTAAATTGATGTGGATCTTTGCAAAATCACCAGATGTTTTGGAAGCAAAACATTACTGAACATAACGCGATTTTTGGATATAAATATGAACTTCCTCAAACAAAACATACATGTATTGTGTAACATGATGTCCTATGAGTGTCATCTGATGAAGATCATCAAAGGTTAGTGATACATTTAATCTGTATTTCTGCTTTTTGTGACTCCTCTCTTTGGCTGGAAAAATGGCTGTGTTTTTCTGTGACGAGGTGCTGACCTAACATAATCTGATGGTGTGCTTTTCGTAAAGTAGTTTTGAAATCGGACAATGTGGTGGGATTAACAACAAGTTGATGTATGTTTGAGGAATTTTAATTATGAGATTTCTGTTGTTTGACTGTTGTCAAATCGATCCCGTTAACAGGATCTTAGCCCGTCTCTTCCATAGGAGGTTAAATTTGATGACAAAACAGTGGTAGGCCTAATCACCGACAACGAGCTCCAAGCACACCATGTCAGTCGTGAAGAGGGCATGACAAAACCTATTCCCCCTCAGGAGACTGAAAATATTTGACATGGGTCCTCAGATTCTCAAAAGGTTCTACAGCTGCACCACTGGTAGCATCACTGCCTGGTACGGCAACTGCTCAGCCTCCGACCGCAAGGCACTACAGAGCGTAGTGTGAATGGCCCAGTACATCACTGAGGTCAAGCTTGCTGCCATCCAGGACCTCTATAACAGGTGGTGTCAGAGCAAGGCCCTGAAAATTGTGAAAGACACCAGTCACCCGAGTCATAGACTGTTCTCTCTGCTACCGCACGGCAAGCGGTACCAGAGCGCCAAGTCTAGGTCCAAGAGGCTTCTAAACAGCTTCTATCCCCAAGCCATAAGACTCCTGAACATCTAGTCAAATGGTTACCCAGACTATTCATATCCCCCCCTCTCTCAAAACCACTGCCACTCTCTTTTGTCATCTATTCATAGTCACTTAACTTGAAAATAAAAGCGAGCCGCACACTCTAGGAGCTCAGATGCAAAAATTTAATTACCAACGTTTCGACAGCCAAGCTGTCTTCATCAGGGTTTTCTACTCCGCTAGCCAGCACCTCGCCTAAATAGGTGTGCGTTTATTTTTCTTCTAGATAGTCACTTAACTTTACCTCGATGTTCATACTACCTCAACTAACCGGTGCCCCCACACACTGACTCTAACCGGTGCCCACCACACACTGACTCTAACCGGTGCCCCCACACACTGACTCTAACCGGTGCCCCCACACACTGACTCTAACCGGTGCCCGCCACACACTGACTCTAACCGGTGCCCCCACACACTGACTCTAACCGGTGCCCCCACACACTGACTCTAACCTGTGCCCCCACACACTGACTCTAACCGGTGCCCCCACACACTGACTCTAACTGGTGCCCCCACACACTGACTCTAACCGGTGCCCCCACACACTGACTAACCGGTGCCCCCACACACTGACTCTAACCGGTGCCCCCACACACTGACTCTAACACACTGACTAACCGGTGCCCCCACACACTGACTCTAACCGGTGCCCCCACACACTGACTAACCGGTGCCCCCACACACTGACTCTAACCGGTGCCCCCACACACTGACTCTAACCGGTGCCCCCACACACTGACTAACCGGTGCCCCCACACACTGACTCTGTACCGACACCCCCTGTAAACACTGTTATTTTTCACTGCTGCTCTTTAATTACTTGTTACTTTTATCTCTTATTCTGTATTTGTTTAACGACACTCTCGGTTAAGGGTTCATAAGTAAACATTTCACTGTAAGGAAACTGTTGTATTCGGCGCATGTGACCATTAACATTTGATTTGATTTGACTCTGAACTTACATCGTTATAGACTGCACATCGTTATAGACTGCATTTTTTTCTTGCACATTTTGCAATTTTGCTTTTTGCCTCATGACTTCATACTTTGTTGACTACAAACTTTCTTTACAAACTATGTTTGTTCCCACACTTGGGACTCTGACTCTCTATTGGTTACATGGACTTTTGTCCTCCCATCCTTTTCCCACTACCTCTTGCTGGCTTTGTATTCATGTTACCTGAGGAAATCGCTGTACAATAGGATCTTGTTGCCATCTGATGCACATTCAGATGTCATAAATCAGCACTGCAGAGCTCTCCCTGTCCTCTGCCGGGCCCTGATTGTATTACTGTTGATGATATCTGGAAATCTGCATGAACACCCTGGCCCATCTACTGTTGCTAGCCCCAATTCTGACTTGTGCTCTTATATCTGCTTCACTGATTTCTGCTCTCGTAAAAGCCTGGGATTTCTGCACGTTAACACTAATAAGAAGCTTATTACCTAAAATGGATCAATTGAAAGTGTGGGTTCATAGCTCCAATCCAGATGTGTTGGTAACCAATAGAGAATCAGAGTCCCAAGTGTGGGAACAAAAGTAGTTATGTACTAGACTGGTGGGGATCAGGGAGAGAGTTGAGTTATGTACTAGAATGGTGGGGATCAGGGAGAGAGTTGAGTTATGTACTAGACTGGTGGGGGTCGGGGAGAGAGTTGAGTTATGTACTAGACTGGTGGGGGTCGGGTAGAGAGTTGAGTTATGTACTAGACTGGTGGGGGTCGGGGGTCAGGTAGAGAGTTGAGTTATGTACTAGACTAGTGGGGGTGGGGGTCGGGTAGAGAGTTGAGTTATGTACTAGACTGGTGGGGGTCGGGGGTCAGGTAGAGAGTTGAGTTATGTACTAGACTGGTGGGGGTCGGGGGTCAGGTAGAGAGTTGAGTTATGTACTAGACTAGTGGGGGTCGGGGGTCAGGTAGAGAGTTGAGTTATGTACTAGACTGGTGGGGGTCAGGGGTCAGGGAGAGAGGACTGAAGAGTGGAAAATGCTTCTAGGCTACATGACTTTAATCTCATTAGTTCTTGACTTCAATGATGTGAGATAAACTTCTCAGCAACTTATCTTTGATCAGTGGTTGAACCAAGCTACCAACAGCATGAGATTAACTCTAATTTAAAAAAAAAATGTCGTCATTTTTTAAATCATTAATTTCAGAGGTCAGGGGTCAAGCTGAGCCGGACCAAGAGTGGAAAAGGTTGCTGGTTATGATGACATCACTGGTGAGAAGTCAGTAAAGACAAGATATTCAGTTGGCTGCATGTTAGTCTGTCAGCCCGATCTCTGTTGACATCTCACTTTCTCTCCACGCCTTCTCTCTCTCTCTCTCTGTTCCTCTCTCTCTCTTCCTGACAGATAGCATCAGTCCTGTTGCCTTGGTAACAGACTTCTATCATCTACACCCCCCTTCTCCTACTCTAACATCAGACCAATATAATATATAATATGTCAAGTATAAGTAGTTCCATAAAACACTACTTGTTATTGGGTTTTAGAATGGTTTGTATGGACACATGACTTTCTTCATGTGGTATAATAAAGTTGACTGATATTGAACTGCTATAATCACTGTAGATTTATACTCTACCTACCTGGTGGACTGATGCTTTGAACCTGGAGATCTGAGGAGAAAGAGAGAGACAGAGGAGAAAGAGAGAAACAAAGGAGAAAGGGAGGTATCAGAGGAAGAGAGAGACAGAGGTTAAATGAACGTCAACAGGACATTTCATGATGTGATGGGGAAGACAGGCTTATCATTGGTATGGTGCAACACCTATGTGTAAACACATTCCCCCTCTCTCTTCTACCCTTCCCTCCCTCCTACCCTCCTCTCCCCTACCCACCTTTCTCCTTCTCAAATCTCTCTCCACTACCCTCCTCTCTTCACTCTCCCCTTCCCTCCTCTCTCCTCTACCTTCCTCTCTGTCCCCAACCCTCTATCCCCAACCCTCCAATCTCCTCTCTCCTCTACAATTCTCTCTCCTGACCTCCTCGCCCCTACCCTCCTTTCTCCTTCACAAATCGCTCTCTTCCCTACCCTTCACTATCCTCTTCCATCCTCTCTCCTCCTCTACCCTCCTCTCTCCTCCACCCTCCTCTCTCCTCCACCCTTCTCTCTCCTCTACCCTCCTCTCTCCTCCACCCTCCTCTCTCCTCCACCCTTCTCTCTCCTCTACCCTCCTCCACCCTTCTCTCTCCTCTACCCTCCACCCTCCTCTCTCCTCCACCCTTCTCTCTCATCTACCCTCCACCCTCCCCTACCCTCCTCTCTCCTCCAACCTTCTCTCTCCTCCACCCTTCTCTCTCCTCTACCCTCCACCCTCCCCTACCCTCCTCTCTCCTCTACCCTCCACTCTCCCCTACTCTCCTCACTCTCCTCCCCTTCTCTCACCCCTACTGTCTGTGCCCTATATTCCTCTCTCCTCTACCTCTTTTTCTAAAACTCTTCTACTCTCTCCCCGACCCTCCTCTCTCCTCCACATATATCTCACGCTTACCCTCATCTCTCATCTACCCTCCTATTTCCAATACTCTTCTCTCTCCCCTACCAACTTCTCTCCTATAGCCTTCTCTCTCCCTACCCTCCTCTCTCCTCTACCCTCCTCTCTCCTCAAACATTTTCTCTCTCTCCTATCTTGCTCTATGCACTCCACTCCCAACTCCCCTCCCATTCTCTCTCCCCTCCCCCCCCCCTCACCTCCCATTCTCTCTCCCCTACCCTCCTCTCTCCCTACCCTCCTCTCTCTCTCCTCCTCCTCAAATCTCTCTCCCCACCCCTCCTCTCTATTCCATTCTCTCAATCTCTCTCACTTCCTGACATATAGTGTTGGACCTGTTGATCTTGACTCAGCTCATAGACCTCTATCATCTACACCCCTCCCTTCTCCTACTCTAACATAACACCAATATAATATATAATTCATAATATATACTCTCATTCATTTACATAGAGACAGATACAATCAATAATTAACACACTGAATATACAACAGTCAGATGCAGGACACCATCACAACTTAACTGACATTAGTGCCTGTCCCCAGATGGACAGTTAGCCTACAGTAAAGTACATTTACAGGTGATCACATCATTGTCCTGCTTTGAGACACATGTTTACTGTCTGCTTCCAGTTGCATGTTATTTTACTAACCCTGCAAATGGTAAGATATCTTACAATATTAAATCACATCTCAATAACTGTCACAAGTGTATAGCAGTATAAGAGCATCTTACCTGTGCTCCACAACAGGGTCATCAGTACCACTGCAGGTATCATGTCTGTCTCTAACTGGGGCTCCACTGACATACACAAGTCACTGTCATGTAGAGAAGACTGAAGACTGGAACGTGCTGCTCGGCTATATGACTTCTATGTCATTCGTTCGTTGGGTCTTTGATGTGAGATAAACTTCTTAGCAACTTATCTTGGATCAGTGGTTGAACACACTACAGCAAACTGATATGTTAAAAAAACTCCACAGGAAACTGCTGACAGAGCAGCAACATTTCACATAGTGTGTCCTATAATATCACCTCTAACCTTCTTCTGATTGAGTTCACCTCTTATAGAATATTGACTTAACATTCCAGCACCTAAATAGAAACAGTACCAGCACCCAAAATGAGTACTGATGAGGTCTCATGTTAGTGCAGGAGAAGAGGGGATGTGGTGTAGAAGCTAGAGGTCTGTTAACCAAGTCAACTCAACAGGCCTGATGCTATATGTCAGGGTCAGGCTGGGCTGGGCCAAGAGAGGAACAGGTTACTGGTTATGATGGCATCACTGGTGAGAAGACAGTGATAAACATTTATTCTCTCCCCCCCCCCCTCCTCTCTCTCCCCCTCCTCCCTCTACCCTACTTCCCTCTCCCCCTCCCCTCTCTCTCTCTCTCCCCCTCCTCCCTCTCTACCCTACTTCCCTTCTCCTCCCCCCCTCCCTCTTGGATCTAACCTCCCCCTCCTCCCGTTTGGATCTCGTTAGTGAGTGTTGCAACCAAGTACAGACAATTTTTACACGTTACACTCTTCAGCACTCGACGGTCCTGTTCTGTGAACTTGTGTGGCCCACTACTTCTTGGCTGAGCCGTTGTTGGTCCCAGATGTTTCCACTTCACAATAACAGCACTTACAGTCGACAAGGCAGCTCCAGCAGGGCAGGAATTTGACAAACTGACTTGTTGGAAAGGTGCCATCTTATGACGGTGCCACATTGAAAGTTACTGAAAGGTCTTCAGTAAGGCCATTCTACTGTCAATGTTTGTCTATGGAGATTGCATGGCTGTGTGCTTAATTTTAAACACCTGTCAGCAACTGGTGTGGCTGAAATGGCCCAATCTACTAATTTGAAGGGGTGTCCACATACTATTGAATATATAGTGTATTCCCCCAGCTGTCTGGTCCAGGAGAATATCACCTGTGATGCTGTCTGGTCCAGGAGAATATAACCTGTGATGCTGTCTGGTCCAGGAGAATATCACCTGTGATGCTGTCTGGTCCAGGAGAATATCACCTCTCACAATATTGGGGCAGCAGGGTAGCCTAGTGGTTAGAATGTTATGTAAGGATCAGACTGTATAGGCTATATTACATGTATTTAGTGTATTATTGGGGCAGCAGGGTAGTGGTTAGAATGTTATGTAAGGATCAGACTGTATAGGCTATATTACATGTATTTAGTGTATTATTGGGGCAGCAGGGTAGCCTAGTGGTTAGAATGTTATGTAAGGATCAGACTATATAAAAGCCAAGTACTAAGAATGAAGAGTCAGTTCTTCCATGGAATTGTTCGGCTTTGTTACTGTTTGTAATAAAGTCTAGTTGAATTCACAGGTTCTGGTTTTGGTGAAATAGTTGATTCAATATTTTCCACAACAAAAAATTAAGTTGTTTTCAAGTCATTATTAACAACAACCTGAAAATAAATATTTAAAACCTTCAACTAAAACCAAACGTATATTGGACGTTGGGTATAGTCTTCTTTTCAACGTCTTTTCAATGACATTTTGCTAGGTGGTACAGCCCAATGTCAAAACACAGTTTTAATGGGTCCAAATGAATAACCAATATGCAGAAACCATTTGTGATATTGAAAACCTAAACATAAAATGTAGTATCTCCACAAACATCTGCAACAACAATCAGATTACTTGTATTTTTTTAAACAAGCACCTTTTAAAATGCACGAGCACCAGAAACACTGTTGTTTTGACAAGAAGCAATAAATCACTGATATCAATTAGGGGGGAAATCAGGTTGTTGGTGCTGTTGAAACTAACACAACTAAAAAAACACATGGAAATAGGAGATATATTTTACCTCCCTGGTTAGAGGACAACCTGCAGAAGACAGTCAGCTACATTTTGGAGAGATGCATTTAAATTTAGAGGTCGTTAAACAAAGGAACGCAACACTTATTTTTCATCACTCATCGATATCATGTTGAAATCATTTGTGTGAAAGGGGGAGATGAGTTTGTCCTGTTAAAACTAACAGCTCAAAAACCCCATGGAATCAGGGAATAATGTGGACATCAATGGTTAGAGGACAACTTGTAGAAAACATCTAGCTACATTTTGATTCAAGTGGGTCACCAATGCTGTAAGTGTAACACGGCTCTTTTTGTGTTAGTCACTTTCTGTTATATCATATAAATAGCACTCTTTCAATTCAGAGCCTGGATTTTCCCCCTGAGGCTAATATCCATATCATGCAGAAATCAATTGAACAGGGGGCAAACGTTTAGTGTTCTACATTGTGACATCATTAAAATACTGCTACTACAATGTTAAACCATTCTACATTGTGACATCATTAAAATACTGCTACTACAATGTTAAAACATTCTACATTGTGACATCATTAAAATACTCCCACTACAATGTTAAAACATTCTACATTGTGACATCATTAAAATACTGCTACTACAATGTTAAAACATTCTACATTGTGACATCATTAAATTGTGACATCATTAAATATATCCTACTACAATGTTTAAACATTCTACATTGTGACATTAATTCATTGATATCATGAAACAACTACTTCATGTATGTATTTTCTGATGTTTGATCAGAGATCATTTATCAGAGTATCTCTTCCCACATTGTTCACAGCTATAAGATTTCTCTCCTGTGTGTGTGTTCTCTGGTGTACAATCAGATGGCTGGATGTGGTAAAATTCTTCCCACATTGTTCACAACTATAAGGTTTCTCTCCTGTGTGTGTTCTCTGGTGTGATACAAGGTTGCTTGACTGAGTAAAACTCTTCCCACATTGATAACAGCTGTAAGGTTTCTCTCCTGTGTGTTTTCTCTGGTGAGATAACAGGCTGCTTGACTGAGTAAAACTCTTCCCACATTGATCACAGCTATAAGGTTTCTCTCCTGTGTGTGTTCTCTGGTGTGCAATCCTATGGCTAGATGTAGTAAAACTCTTCCCACATTGATCACAGCTATAAGGTTTCTCTCCGGTGTGAATTCTCATTTGTACTTTTAGTGAATTTGATCTTAAGTAACTCTTCCCACAGTCAGAGCAGCAGTGAGATTTCTTCCCTGTTGGTCTCCACGGGTGTTTCTTGAGGAGTTCTGATCGGGAGGGACTCTTCTCTGCCTCATCAGCTTCATGATGTTGTTGAGGCTCCCCAGAGGATCCACGATAGTCACGTCTCTCTCCTGTGTGAACAACAAGTCAGACAGATGGTTAAAGGCCCACAACAGCAGAAATCCACTGTAAAAGGTGATGCCAACAGCGTAGCCATGATGTTGTACAACAATTGACGTCTGTAATGAATGTTAAAATTATTTGACAATTGTCTTGAGACAGTCAAGTGAGCAACAATAGTCATATTTTGTCTTGTTTTCACATTAGTAGTAACATCGATGATTGTCGGCTAGAAATAAGTTATTACAGTTGCTGAACCCCTAAGCAGTGTGCCAGACAACCTTTGGTCACCAATATAGGCCCCTTTCTGTGTTTGCTAAAATAGGCGCACGAGGGCATTTAATTGAATGTGAGAGTGGTGACATTTATCCAGCCCCCATCCCTCAGCTGTTTACCAAACCAAGTCTCAGGGCAGGCATTTTGTTGCTGTTTAAATACTAGGTTGTCCCTTTAAAAAAGCCAAATCAATCGATCAACCAATCTGCAGTTCAAACAAGAACAAAGATGTCATTCCACCACTGTTTTGGTGATAAGATGATGGATGGGTCTGGAGAAATGTAACTACTCTCAAATTCATAGACAGACCTACGGATGCAAGGACTGACCATCCATGAAATCAACATGATAGTTTTAACCATGTTGAGGCTAAACAGTGTTGATTTACATTGTTTCTAAACATTGGAGTAAAAAAAATCTTATTTGGGGTTCTGATGGGGTACAACAGTTGAACTAAGCTCATGAGGTATGTGTTATATTCTTCAAGAATCAATGGCTATAAATAATATAAATGTAGCAATTACATATTTCCCCTTTAACACCACACATCAGTTCAACAACTGCAGAGTTTGTGCCTCTGTTTTTAAGACAGTACTTACTAGTGTTAATCACGGCCCGGTTTCTCAAAACCATCTTACGGCTGAGTTCACCGTTAGAACCATAGGATGCCTTAAGATGCGTTTGGGAAACCGGGCCCAGATGTCCAGTGTCCTCTTCTTCCTCCTCCTCCTTTACCGATGTGACAGTCATCTCCGCCTCCTCCTCTTTCAATCTGAACGAGTCTTCCTTTTCTTCCACTGAAACGTCTTTCTCTTCTTCTTTCACGGTAACAGCTTCACCCTCTACTTGTTTTTGTATTGAAACATCCTTCTCTTCCCCCTCCTCTTTCGGGAGAACTTCTTTCTCCGTCCAGAAGACCTCCTCTTCTTTAGCAGGAGGAGAGCAGCTTAGTGAACTCATGGTCGGGGATGTTCGCTAGCTAGCATTAGCAACTAGCCTAGTTCTAAGCTAATTTAGCAAACCAGCTAGCTGACAAACAACGTAATTATATAATTAAATGGGTCAACACGTACATAAGACAGAAGTGTGTTTAGTACACAGCGACTAATACACACCAAAAACAGTATAAAGAGAGTGAATGTTGTAGCTATGTTTGCTATTAAGCTACCGAGGGTGTCGAACTGTTGTTGTTGAAGCAGCGTCCCGTCCACTAGATTATACGTCACACTGGCAGCATCGCCTGAACCTAAAAGACGCACATCGCCATCTGCTGACTGGAGTGGCAACGCAGTTGAGGAACCAAAAGTTTATTTTTTAATTAAATAAAGTTGATTATCATATTAAGTCGTTCATAGAAAAGCATGTGTTGATTGATTCGTTTTTAATAATTTAGAACAAACTTTAGACCCACTACATTGAATTGAACCATAGAACCATAGTTCTGACATGGATCATTTTGACCTGAGGCATATCTTTTATCAGCCTAAATGTGGTTTATTCAATTCTTCCAATTGTTCATTAATTTGTCAATCAACTTGTTCTTAATAAATCTAAATCACGGTTTAGTGTTTCTGTACCAATATGGACTTTTAACAAATTCAAATCCTTTGGAGTCATTTTGACACCAGCCAAAAGCACCTTTGATAAATAGGACATTTATTTCAAATCAGAATCAAATCACATGTTATTGGTCACATACAATTGTTTAGCAAATGTTATTGCAGGTGTAGCAAAATGCTTGTGCTTCTAGCTCCGACAGTGCAGTAATATCTAACAAGTAATATCTAATAATTTCACAAATCTAAGTATTTGAATGTAGGTTTCTCTGTAGACATGATCCATCCCACCAGAGGGTGGAGGGGCACCTCTATCAGTGGTTTTGACCAGATAGACACCTGCAGACACACAGTATAGTGCCTCCCATGTTCTCTCCTAAGATTGGACTTTCTATACCACGTATCACCTGACTGTGTACAAAACTGCCAATGATAGAAAGCTCTTCCAGTGGTATACAGTGTATTCATTAAGTATTCAGACCCCTTCACTTATTCCACATTTAGTTACGTTACAGCCTCATTATAAAATTGAATATGTTTTTCCCCTCATCAATCTACACACAAAACCCCATAATGACAAACCAATAACAGATTTGAATTTTTTGCAAATGTATTTACTTAAGTATTCAGACCCTTTGCTATGAGACTCGAAAATGAGCTCAGACATCCTTATTCCATTGATCATCCTTGAGATGTTTCTACAACTTGATTGGAGTCCACCTGTGGTAAATTCAATAAATTAGACATGGTTTGGAAAGGCACACACCTGTCTATAGAAGGTCCCACAGTTTACAGTGCATGTCAGAGCAAAAACCAAGCCATGAGGTCAAAGGAATTGTCTGTAGAGTTCTGAGACAGGATTGTGTCGAGGTACAGATCTGTGGAAAGGTACCAAAAATGTCTGTAGCAAACAGTCCCCATGAACACAATGGCCGCCATCATTCTTAAACGGAAGAAGTTTGGAACCACCAAAACTCTTTCTAGAGCTGGCCGCCCGGCCAAACTGAGAAATCGGGGGAGAAGGGCCTTGATCAAGGAGGTGAACAAGAACCCAATGTTCACTCTGACAGAGATCCAGATTTCCTCTGTGGAGACGGGAGAACCTTCCAGAAGGACAACCATCTCTGTAGCACTCCGCCAATCAGGCCTGAATGTAGCAATGATTAAATTGTCAACATTTATTTCAATGGACAATTCTGTGAAATGTGTTGGCTAGAGATGACTTGCAGGAGCTTGCAGGGATTTGTAGTCTTGCATGTTGTCTACTTCGATGCTAATTAGCATATTTGAATCGGAGAGTAGAGAGAGACAAATATATTGATAAAAGTATTTGTATTTATTACGGATCCCCATTAGTTCCTGCCAAGGCAGCAGCTCCTCTTCCTGGGGTTTAATATGGATCCCCATTACTTCCTGCCAAGGCAGCAGCTACTCTTCCTGGGGTTTATTATGGATCCTTGTTAGTTCCTGCCAAGGCAGCAGCTCCTCTTCCTGGGGTCCAGCTAAAATAAAGGCATTTATACCATTTTAAAAACATGACAATAAATTCACAACACACTGTGTCCTCAGTCACCTCGTCCCAGAGAGGTTTCCATGGTTGTCAAAACATCACACCAGGGTGAGTCTAAACAAAACACAGCCCTGTGGGGAAAATGAATGGAACCATCTCCCTGTTTGACCTCTAGTTGTTATGGATATTATGACTCTTCAGAGACACACAGTGGACGTGTCAAAATATGTTCCATTGATAAAGCACACTTTATTTAACCTCAATGTCATCTTGTGTTTACATGGCATTGTAGATTTTAGCTGTATATAGTATGTATTTTGGATGTTTTCAGTGTGTTTTTAACCCTTTCAGACAATTGATTAATCACAATTAAAAATAGTGCACTAACATTACACAGAGTGAACTCAAGTCTGACAGCCCAAACAAACACACACATTCTCAGTCAGAAACACAAGTCAGAACACAGCCTCTCGATTCTCTCATGTGTTTTCAGGTTCTCTGACTGGGAAAATGTCTTTCCACAATGAGAGCAGTGGTATGTCTTCTCCTCCTGTGTATTTGTATGTATTCTTTCATGCTCTTTCAGGTACCTTAACCGGGTAAATCTCTCTCCACACTGGGAGCAGCGGTACATCTTCTTACCTGTGTGTGTCCTCTCATGCTTGTTCAGGTTTCCTACCTGGCCAAAACTCTTTCCACAATGGGAACATTGGAAAAGCTTTTCCCCTGTGTGTCCCCTCATGCGTTTGCAGGCTCCCTAACTGGGTAAACGACATTCCACATTGGGAACAGTGGTAAGGCTTCTCTCCAGTGTGTATTCTCTTATGTGTTCTCAGGCTCCCTAACTGAGTAAAACTCTTCCCACACTGGGAGCAGTGATGTCGTCCTGCTGGTTTGGACGTCTCGGGGTCTGGTTTCCCTGAAGGACTCTTCCCGCTGTCAGAAGGAGAGTCTGGTCTCTCTCCTGTCAAAGACAAACAGATGATTTAATTAAACAGACCTGAATGATCCCTCCACATGACCAAACTTCCTCTGGCGTTTAATCTAGACGAGATCCCTCAATCACCTGAAGTCAGTTTTCACACGTGTTATTAAAGCGACGACAAAATACAGGTCTCTGTGTGGTTCTTAGTCAGAGAGGCCTATAGAATGGTCTAGAATATCATTGTATGTTGTAGCGTTTACACCAGTCCAGCCAACGCTTGACACTCCAGCAATGATAAAGTAAATTAATTAAATGATAAATTAAATAAACGATTTGGTATCATTTTTATTATGGAAGATTGAATAAGTGTGCTTCAAACGGTTTGCTTGGAATGATTTGTAGCCATCGTCTGGACGACCTGTGCATGAGAGTCCATTCAACTCAGTTTCCCTACCCGAAAAAACGCCATTCCATAAAGTGTATTCGCGCACGCAAATTCAGGAAGAAACCGACGAGCAGATGGCCTGACCGCGTTTTGCGACAGTCGGCTCACTTGACCGCAGTCAATGGTGGGCTGGAAATCGCCTCCAGTTTAGTACAGTGGAACTGCAGTATTGAATGAAGGCAAGTCCATTCTGTGAGACATTTAAGTTGTGATTTTGGGTGTAAATCCATTATTAACGTTTAGTTGTTGGCCAGCTTCTTGATGGTATTCACATCTTACAGTGTAGCTTTATCAATTCCTACATTAAAAAACAGCATTTAAGATCAGAACTAGAGTAGAATGCCGCTGTAAAACCACGTATCAGTTCAACAATTATTTTCAAGACAGGACTTACTGGTGTTACTCAGATCTTCTGTCTCCTTCTCTTCTTCCCTCTCCTCCTCCTTCAATATGACAGTTATCTCTCCTTCATTCACTCCAAAAAAAGTATAATCGTTTTCTTCCTCTTCTTTCTGTGTAACAGCCTCACCCTCGACTTCTTCCTTTACTGTGACATCCTCCTCTTCATTCTCCTCTTTCACGACAACGTTCAGCCAAATACCTTCTTTCTCCTTCCAGCAGACCTCTTTTTTAGCAGGAGGGCAGCAGCTTGCTGAGCTCATGGTCGGGGATGTTAGCCAGCTAACCTAGCTAGTTAGCGACTAGACTAGTGATAGGCTCATTTATCAAGCCAGCTACCGTTACCTGACGAAACGGAAATATGACATGAAATGGGGAAACTAGTTAAAAGACAGAATTATGTTCCAAATACAGTCTGAACAGCTTGAACGTTTCCACTAGGAAGCTACCGAGGTGGCTGACGAGATGTTGTTGAAGAAGCGTCCCGTCCACTACATTATACGTCACTCTGATAGCATCGCCTAAAAAACGCATATCGCCATCTGTTGACTGGAGTGGTTAACGCAGATAAATGTTTATTTTTATTTCCAGACAAACAGTGCATTTTTACATTTATTTCATTAAATAATTATATAATAGTCAGAAAACTGCAGATTTGTAATAAGTATGAATTTAAAACCTACTTCCACATTCTACCAACCCAACAGATGTTTCTACTTCAGGGAATATTAACCAATGAGGTGGGTCTTTCCACATTCTACCAACCCAACAGATGTTACTACTACAGGGAATATTAACCAATGAGGAGGGTCTTTCCACATTCTACCAACCCAACAGATGTTTATACAATGAAAACTTTCAGGTTAATTGAAGTTAAATTCCCAAAAAGCCTAAACAGGTTTGGTCATTGATCACTGGATTGATCACTGGAGTCAGATGTGAAGGAGGAGGTTGATCATCAGGAGTCAGATGTGAAGGAGGAGGTTGATCATCAGGAGTCAGATGTGAAGGAGGAGGTTGATCATCAGGAGTCAGATGTGAAGGAGGAGGTTGATGGCCACATCAGTGAATCATACTTTTTGGAGAAATGTCCTCTGGTCTGAAGAAACAAATGTAGAACTGTTTGTCCATAATGAGCATCGTTATGTTTGGAAGTAAAAGTGAGAGGCTTGCAAACCAAAGCTCACCATCCCAACTGTGAAGCATGGAGGTTGCAGCATCATGTCTGTGGGGGTGTTTTGCTGCAGGTGAGACTAGTGCACTTCACAAATTAGATGGCATCATGAGGTGGGGAAATTATGTGGATATATTGAAGCAACATCTCAAGACATGAGTTAAAGCTTGGTCGCAAATGGGTCTTCCAAATGGACAATGACCCCAAGCATGCTTCCAAAGTTGTGGCAAAATGGCTTAAGGACAACAAAATTAAGGTATAGGAGTGGCCATCACATAGCCCTGACCTCAATCGTATAGAAAATGTGTGGGCAGAACTGAAAAAGCGGGTGCGAGCAAGGAGGCCTACAAACCTGACTCAGTTACACCAGCTCTGTCAGGAGGAATGGGCCAAAATGCACCCAACTTATTGTGGGAAGCTTGTGGAAGGCTACCCGAAACATTTTACTGAAATAAATAATTCTCTCTACTATTATTTTGACATTTCACATTCTTAAAATAAAGTGGTGATCCTAACTGACCTAAGACAGGGAATTTTTACTAGGATTAAATGCCAGGAATTGTGATGAGATTAAATGTATTTGGCTAAGGTGTATGTAAACTTTCGACTTCAACTTTAGGTACCGTTACTGTGTTAAAAACAAAGGCAGTTGTGGGACTGATGTCCGTGGTGTTAAAGGGGAAATCTGAAATTTGTTTCTAAACATTGGAGTAAAAAATAATGCCAGCTTTGTAATTGTTTCAACTGCAGATTGGTTGTTTGATTGTTGTGTGGCTTTTTTAAAGGGGCAACCTAGGTTTTAAACAGAAACAAAATGTCAGCCCAGAGACCTGAGCTGTGTTGGAATACTCATACTAACCGTACTATTTGTGACGTACATTGAGTTTGTATTTGCTTATTGGTCGTAGTATGATATAGTTGGTTTAGCCCAAAGTTCCCTGGTATGCAAGCATTTCTAAACTTTTATTCACTTTTATGGGGTATTGTGATGTCATTATGGGGTATTGTGATGCCATTATGGGGTATTGTGATGTCATTATGGGGTATTGTGATGTCATTATGGGGTATTGTGATGTCATTATGGGGTATTGTCTGAAGATAGATCATTTAAAAAAATGTCATCCATTTTAGAATAGTAGACAAATAACTTTTTACTGGTTGAAGTTGTTTTTAAATATAAAGTAGTACATTTTCGACAAAAACATAAACATTATATTAAACAGGACATTCAAATGAACCTTACAATTATAATCCAAAGTAGTGTGAAATGCACTCATAAGCAACCTGGAAATGGAGGCTATATCTGCTGTCAGCCTATGAGAACTCCCCTGAGTTTTCCCCCACGGTGGTGAACTAGTGAATAGACACAGAGATTAATGTGAGTTTCCTTGAGTAGCATCCTGATCTTGCACTGATAGTGTGTTGTCATATTCAGAATACATTGTGGAAAAACTACAATCTCTGCTCACCTTTTTGCTCCAGGCAGATATACAACATCCATAACTTGTGGTTTCTGCATTAGAAGGGAGGGGTTTCTGCATTAGAAGGGAGGGGTTTCTGCAACCAAATTGCATGTGCATCACCCTTGTTGCAATTTTAGCAAACACAGAAAGGGGCCTATATAGAAGACCAAAAGTCATCTGGCACACTGCTTAGGATGTCAACAACTTTTACTTTTTTCTAGCCTAAAATCATTGATGTTACTACTAATGTGAAAACAAGACTAAATATGACTATTGTTGCTCACTTGACTGTCTTCAGACAATTGTCAAGTAATTTTAACATTCATTACAGACGTCAATTGTCGTACAACATCATGGCTTTGCTGTTGGCATCACCTTTTACATTGGATTTCTGCTGTTGTGGGCCTTTAACCATCCGTCTGACTTGTTGTTTACACAGGACAGAGACGTGACTATCGTGGATCCTCTGGGGAGCCTCAACATCATGATGCTAACGAGGCAGAGAAGAGTCTCTCCAGTTGATATCACCTCAAGAAACACCAGCAGAGACCCACAGGGAATAAATCTCACTCCTTCTCTGACTGTGGGGAAGGTTGCAAATCTTCATCAGAACTTAAAATACACCAGTGAGTACACACAGGAGAGAAATCTCACCACTGTTTTGATTGTGGGAAGAGTTACTTAAGATCAGAATCACTAAAAGTACACATGAGAATTCACACAGGAGAGAAATCTTATAGCTGTGATCAATGTGGGAAGAGTTTTACTCACTCAAGCTGTCTGACAGTACATCTGAGAGCACACAAGGGAGAGAAACCTTACCACTGCTCTGACTGTGGAAAGAGTTTTGTTCGTACAACAGATTTAAAATCACACCAGAAAATACACACAGTAGAGAAACCTTATAACTGTACTCAATGTGGGAAGAGTTTTGTTTCATCTAGCCATCTGACTATACACCAGAGAACACACACAGGAGAGAAACCTCATAGCCGTGATCAATGTCACAAGAGATACTCTGATAAAAGATATCTGATAAAACATCAGAAAATACATACATGAAGTAGTAGGATGAAGTAGGGTCTACTATTAATCCTACTGAACAGTACAACTTGGGTTGGTCTACTATTATCTTACTGACCAGTACAGCTTGGGTTGGTCTACTATTATCCTACTGAACAGTACAGCTTGGGTTGGTCTACTATTATCCTACTGAACAGTACAGCTTGGGTTGGTCTACTATTATCCTACTGACCAGTACAGCTTGGGTTGATCTACTATCATCCTACTGAACAGTACAGCTTGGGTTGGTCTACTATTATCCTACTGAACAGTACAGCTTGGGTTGGTCTACTATTATCCTACTGAACAGTACAGCTTGGGTTGGTCTACTATTATCCTACTGAACAGTACAGCTTGGGTTGGTCTACTATTATCCTACTGAACAGTACAGCTTGGGTAGGTCTACTATTATCCTACTGAACAGTACAGCTTGGGTTGGTCTACTATTATCCTACTGACCAGTACAGCTTGGGTTGGTCTACTATTATCCTACTGAACAGTACAGCTTGGGTTGGTCTACTATTATCCTACTGACCAGTACAGCTTGGGTTGGTCTACTATTATCCTACTGACCAGTACAGCTTGGGTTGGTCTACTATTATCCTACTGAACAGTACCACTTGGGTTGGTCTACTATTATCCTACTGACCAGTACAGCTTGGGTTGGTCTACTATTATCCTACTGAACAGTACCACTTGGGTTGGCCTGTAACAAGTAATTAAAGAGTAAAAAGTAATTAAAGAGCAACAGTAATATAACAATAGCAGGACTATATACAGGTCAGTACCTGGCTCTCCAGAGAAGACAGGCTATGTGCCCACAACCCACAAAATGAGGTGGAAACTGAGATGCACTTCCTAACCTCCTGCCAAATGTATGACCAGTTAATTCATACTGTATGTTGTAGTCTGTCCAAGAGGGGAATCACACAAGACTGAACTCAGTTAATTCATACTGTATGTTGTAGTCTGTCCAAGAGGGGAATCACACAGACTGATCTCAGTTAATTCATACTGTATGTTGTAGTCTGTCTAATAATTAAATCACACAAGACTGACAGCCTGTAATTTTATTAAAAGCATTCAGTTGATTACATGGCAGTTTAGAGAGCAACATCATAACAATAATCTAGTTCATAATCAATATCATAACATTTATAATCAATAACATCATGACAGGTCAAGATAAAGAATCTAAGAGACACTAAATAAGATAAAGACATGAAGACAAAAGCAGGAAAGCATTTTGGAACACAAAACAGACATCATTGAGAAACTCTTAAAAAAATTAAAACCCCATGTTACCCAGAACCCCATGTTTCTCTGGTGGTAAAAAATCTAACTAAATGAATAATGGTGGTTGCAGTCACTCCTTTTAGATTTCTTACAAGGTTCTAGAAAAATAAACAAATTCTCAAATTGTTATTAAAATTAGAAATACTTAAGGTTTGTCACCACATTTTAAACACCAGTCCACTGCTGACCATCGATTTAAAACACAAAACTGACCTAAGATCAGCATGAAGGATCAGCTTCATTCTACTCCTACTCCGTCCCCTGGGCTGCTCTCTCCTCTCCCGGTCCAGCTTCAGCTCTGGAGCTCAGAGAGACCATCTCCATGGCATTGACATAAAGATCCATGCTGCTCACACTGTTCACTCTCTTCTGCCTCCTGGTGGGCTAGGGAGACACAGCACCAACAGTCAGACATTTACTCTCTCGTATCTCCATTCTCTCCCCCTCACCCTCTCACCCTCTAGTTTAAATGACTTGTAACGTCTGAGTAAATGTCTTTACCTTGTAGTACAGGTAGGAGGTGGTGATGGCTGTCAGTAGGATCAGCAGCACTACAACGTGTCTGATGATGAAGGCTGGCAGAGGAGAGGCTGCAAGCAGAAACACCTTTGATGAGGGGACTGATCATCATCACATAGATCTGTGGGAAATCTGTCAATGACAAAGTTATAAGTCTGGTTCATGTTCAGTTACCTGTGATGGCAAGGGAGAGGAGCTCACTCTCAGAGGAGAAGTTGTGAGAGAAAACATCATTCTCATAAACACAGCTGTAGTTCCCTTGGTGGGAGTCATCTGCAGCAGGGAAGAGGAAGGCAGCAGAGTGATTGACAGCTGGCTGGGTCTGGGTTCTGTTGGAGCCGGTGAACGTGAGGAGGAAGGAGCCTCCTGGGTACTGTGGCTGAGTGGAGCAGGTGATGGTGAAGTTGTAGCCCCTGAACATCTCGGGCCCCTGGTGGCACCTGGAGACCCCTCCCATTGGGTCAGTCAGGAAGATATCAGGCTGGACCAGGAGATCTGTAACAATAAAAGAGAACAAGAAAAACCTCTTCAACTAGTTTCCTATAGATATGACAATAACATCAGCATGTAACAGTGCTAGCCACCCTCCCTCACAGGGCAACATGAGTAGTGGGCCTACAGTCACTGAGACAACATATGTTGATATCAGGCTGAAGCAGGACATCTGGAACAAGAGGAGAGAGAAAGAAAACGTAGCTCCTCAACTACTTTCATCATTTAGATGTGACAATAACATGACATGTTACAGTGGTAGTGGTTAGAGACGTTCACTGAGATGACACTCACATACAAAAGCATTCTGGGATATTTAAGTTGTATATTGATTCCAACTTGACTGAGTGATCTATTTTGCAAAGCAGATTTACAAGCTAAACAGTCATCATGAGAGGTGCAGAGGAAGTTGTATGAATGAAGGAAATCAGTTGAATGTAATTATAATATATTGTTATTACCTGAGCAGATCACTGTGAGTCCAGGAAGGAGATAATAAATTCTGGAACATTCTCTCAGTGAAGGCTCAGATCCAGAACAGATAACTCTAAACCCTCTAGTGGTGTTTCCAGGTGGTACAGAAACAGTGGAGCCACAACCCAGCTGTCTACACACTACTGCAGCTACATCCCTCGGGTCCCAGTCCTCAGCTCCCACAGTCCTCCACTCTCCCTGGTAGTACCACTCTACTCCACCAGCACAGCGACTGCCTCCTCCTACCAGCCTCACATCATCAGGCTCTGAGAAAAGAAAAGAGAGAGACAGTAATCTTACTATTTTCTCACTAAAACACACCTATATTGTCTCTCATATTCTTCACTCCAGATGAGAAACAATGTTGACTGAGTGACAAACTGTTTCTTACCTGAGCAGGTGAGTCCAACAGCATTACCAGGTAGGCAGGTGTTGTTCTCTCTGTCTGAGGTGTCACAGTCCAGGAGAAGGGACTCTTTGCCTTTACACTGGAACTCTTTATCCCAGGTCTGACCCTCACCTTCTCCATAGAGCCCCCCCTGTAGAGTTGCAGGAGCCCCACAGCCAACATCCCTACAGACTACCTCTGCATCCTGCCGGTCAAAGTCAGCTTCACACACTGAGGCCCAGGACTGATTGGACTTCACCTCCACTCTCCCAGAGCAGAGACCAGCTCCATCCACAAGACGCACAGAGTCTGGAGAAAAAGAGTTGGTTGAACATTCAATCAGTTCTGTTGATGACACTGTCAAGGACGAAACACAAATATGTTGGATAAAAGATTGTAGTTTGCTATGTTTGATACTGTAAGAGGTAGAAATGGGTTCTTAGTCACTCAGGATCGGGTTGGGAATAATGCAGGCAGGAGACAGGAATAAGTTCACTTCACTTTATAGAAAATAAACAGCTGGACATCCATCAGGCAGCTTCACTTCAGTACCATCTGAACTACAATGATCTGCCCATGAACATCTCCCATAAACCAATATGACAAACACAAATATAATGTTTAAATACATCTGACATCTCGCCCTCTATTTAAATTAAATTAAAACATAAAACATGATACATGGTAATATTGTATAATGTATAAATAAATCTGTCAATATGACCAGTCTCTTACCTGAACAGGTCACATGACGATAATATCCACCATGACAGACACCAGGTCCTTCTATGATGTTACACCATCTAATAGAAGACTCATCTCTCCTACAACTCCACATCGTGACTCCTCTTCTTCCATCTTCAATCAGAGGTCCTCTAGATACAGATACAGGATTCCCACAGTCCAGCTCTCTACACACAACCTTAACATCTCTCATCATGCTCCACCACCTAGGACATAGACCCAACCACTCTCCTCTGTAGAAGACTTCCACTGTCCCAGAACAGGAAGTGGTCCCATCCACCAGTCTGACTGATTGTTCAGCTGTAAACAGCAGAGAGGAAAACACAGTGGTGAGGACAGATGATGACAGTGATTCTGTTATTCTAACAGCAGTAATGCTTTGTGGTTGACAAGTAATAGTAGTTCCATAAAACACTACTTGTTATTGGGTTGTAGAATGGTTTGTATGGACACATGAATTTCTCCATGTGGGATAATAAAGTTGACTAATATTGAACTGCTATAATCACTGTAGATTTATACTCTACCTACCTGGTGGACTGACGCTTTGAGCCTGGAGATCTGAGGAGAAAGAGAGAGACAGAGGAGAAAGAGAGAGACAGAGGAGAAAGAGAGAGACAGAGGAGAAAGAGAGAGACAGGGGAGAAAGAGAGAGACAGGGGAGAAAGAGAGAGAGAGGAGAAAGAGAGAGACAGGGGAGAAAGAGAGAGACAGAGGAGAAAGAGAGAGACAGAGGAGAAAGAGAGAGACAGGGGAGAAAGAGAGAGACAGGGGAGAAAGAGAGAGACAGAGGAGAAAGAGAGAGCCAGGGGAGAAAGAGAGAGACAGAGGAGAAAGAGACAGAGAGACAGAGAGAAACAAAGGAGAAAGGGAGGAGTCAGAGGAAGAGAGAGACAGAGGTTAAATGAACATCAACATGACCTTTCATGATGTGATGGGGAAGACAGGCTTATCGTTGGTATGGTGCAACAACACCCATGTGTACATACACCATATATACAAAAGTATGTGGACACCCCTTCAAATTAGTGGATTCTATTTCAGCCACACCCCTTCCTGACAGATGTATAAAATCAAGCAAGCAGTTAATGAACTCCCCCTCTTTTCTCCTCTTCTTCTCTCCTCCCCTCTCCACTCCTCGCCCCTCTCCTCCCACCACTACTCTTCTACACTCTCTTCTCCTCTTCTCTTCTTCTCCCCCTCCTCCTCCCCTCTCCTCCCACCTCTACTCTACTCTTCTCCCCCTCTCTTCTCCTCTCCTCTCCTCCCCTCTCCACTCCTTGCCCCTCTCCTCCCCTCTCCTCCCACCTCTACTCTTCTCCACTCTCTTCTCTTCTTCTCCCCCTCCTCTTCACCCCCTCTCTACTCCTCTTCAACCCCTCTCTTCTGCTCTTCTCCCCTTCTCCCACTCCTCCTCCCCTCTCCTCCCACCTCTACTACTCTCCCCTCCCCTCTACTTGTCTCCCTTCTCCCCTCCTCTACTCCTCTTCAACCCCTCTCTTCTCCTCAACTCCCCCCTCAACTCTTCTCCTCAACTCCCCCTCTACTCTTCTCCTCTTATTCCCCCTCTACTCTTCTTCCCCTCTTCTCCCCTCTCTTCTACTCTTCTCCCCATCTCTCTCCATCTCTCTCCTCTCTTCTCCTCTCTTCCCCCCTCTTCTCTCCTCCTCTCTTATCCTCTCTTATCCTCTTCTCCCCAATTCTACCCCTCCCCTCTCCTCTTCTCACCCCTCTGCTCTTCTCCCCCTCTCCATATCTCCTCCTTGCTCCCACTCTCTTCTCCTCTTCTCCCCCTCTCTTCTCCTCCCTCACTTCTCCTCTTCTTCGCCTCCCCTCCCACCTCTGCTTTTCTCCCCCTCTCCTCTCCTCCCCTCACTTCTCTTCTCCTCCTCTCCCCTCTCTTCTCCTTTTCACCCCTCTCCTCTACTCCCACTTTCCTTTTCTCCTCTCTCCTTTTCTCCTCCTCTCCTCTTTCATCCCCACTCGCCTTATCCCCCCTCTCTTCTCCTCCCCCTCTCCTCTCCTCTTCTCCCAGTCTCCCCCCTCCTGTCCTCTTCTTCACCTCCCCTCTCCCTCTCCTCTTCTCCCCATTCTCCCCCTCTCCTCTTCTCCCCTCTCTCCTCTTCTCCCCAATTCTCCCCCTATCCTCTTCTCCCCCTCTCCTCCTCTCCCCCTTCTCCCCCTCTCTCTTCATCTTCTCCCCCTCTACTCTTCTCCCCCTCTCTTCGACTCTTCTTCCCAATTCTACCCCTCCCTCTCATCATCTCACCCCTCTGCTCTTCCCCCCTCTTCTATTCTCCTCCCTACTCCCCTTTTCTTCTCCTCCCTCCCTTCTCCACTTCTTCCCCTCACCTCCCACCTCTACTTTTCTCCCCCTCTCCTCTCCTCCTCTCCCCTCTCTTCTCCTCCTCTTCTCCTCCTCTCCCCTCTCTTCTCCTTTTCTCCCCTCTCCTCTTCTCCCCCTTTCCTCTTCTCCCCTCCCCTCCCCTCTTCTCCTCCCCTCTCCTCTTCTCCCCCTCTCTTCTCCTCCCCTCTCCTCTTCTCCCTCCCTCTCATCTCCTCTTCTCCCCCTCTCCTCTTCTCCCCCTCTCTCCTCCTCCCCTCCCCTTTCCCTCTTCTCCTCTCTTCGTCTCCCAGTCTCTATTCTCCTCTTCACCCCCTTTTCTCCCCCTCTACTCTTCTCCCCCTCTCCTCTCCTCTTCTCCCCCTCTCCTCTTCTGACCCTCTATTCTCCTCTACTCATTTACCAGTCTCTGTTCTCCTACCCCTCCCCTATTCTCCCCCTCGCCTCTCCTTTTCTCCCAGTCTCTCTCATCTTCCCCTCCCTCCTCTCCTCTTCTCTCCCTTTCCTCTTCTCCCCCTCTCTTCTCCTCTTCTCCCCCTCTCCTCTCCTCTTCTCCCAATCTCTCTTCTACCCCTCTCTTCTCCTCTTCTCCCCTTTCTCCTCTCCTCTTCTTCCCCTCCCCTCCCTCCCCTCCACTCTCTCCTCTTCTCCCCCTCATCTCCCCCTCTCCTCTTCTCCCCATCTCTTCTCCTCTTCCCCCCCTCTCCTCTTCTCTTCTCCACCTCTCTTCTCCTTTTCTCCCTCTCTCCTCTTCTCTTCTCCCCTTTCTCCTCTCCTCTTCTTCCCCTCCCCTCCCTCCCCTCCACTCTCCTCTTCTCCCCCTCATCTCCCCCTCTTCTCTTCTCCACCTCTCTTCTCCTCTTCTCCCTCTCTCCTCTTCTCTACTCCCCTTTCTTCTCCCCCTCTCATCTCCTCTTTTGACACTCTATTCTCCTCTTCTCCCTCCCAATCAGACGTGTCTCACCTCAACATGGATCTAGTCCAATCAGACGTGTCTCACCTCACCATGGATCTAGTCCAATCAGATGTGTTCACAATGATATTGATCTAACAGTGACTTTTTTTAATGCAACAGAATAAACACTAAAAAACACATTACATTTGAATAGCTGTAAAAACTTCTCTGTACACTATTCTGATTAGATGCTATTTAATGCTGAGTTTGGACACAGGTTGCTATAGGAATACTAAGACACCTGGACCACATTTTGAGATGTGTAGTAAATCAGTAAATCAGCTGTTACATAAGGTGACAGTTGTAGGACTGTTATACATTGTTGATTATTTATTATTTATACTTTAGTTACAAGTTGGGATTTAAATTGATGTACACTCCATGACGTCTCAGTGAAAATGTATTATATATATTTATTATAAAACTATTTAGAAAACGTCACTCAAATCCTGTCCAAATGTATATAGAGGTATTAGTCTCATTCTACAGTATATAAATGATATTCTTCCATTTTAAACAGCCTAACAGGCTCCACCATCTCTACTGATCTGGTCTGCTTGATGATGAACAAAATGTAGACCACAGCATGATTAATATATGACTACCACATCTCTGTACCCCCTCACACACAATGCATGTTTGGCAGATGCTCTTTTCATTTACAATTGAACCCTTCGCCTACAATTTCTGCGGCCGTGTGAAAATCTGTACCGTCAGATCAGTTTGGCCTGTAAAGTATGGAAAGATGAGATTCAGGAACACGATGATGTTCTCCGATTTGCCCTACGACCCCATAAGCATCGTCTGAGGTCATACAGTCCATCTGCCAACTTCTGTCTGTAGTGTCAGAACCGTTTGGACGACACACTAACATGAACCCACTATGGAAAGGTGAGTCTCTCTTAACACAGACAGGTTGTTTTGATCTAGGACACACTAACATGACCCCACTATGGAACGGTGAGACTCTCTTAACACAGACAGGTTGATTTGATCTAGGACACACTAACATGACCCCACTATGGAAAGGTGAGACTCTCAGAAACACAGACAGGTTGATTTGATCTAGGACACACTAACATGACCCCACTATGGAACGGTGAGTCTCTCAGAAACACAGACAGGTTGTTTTGATCTAGGACGCCCACAAGCTTTACAAGACTCGTCTGAAGGTCTCCTGGTACCAGTTTAACACATTTATGGAATGTGGAGTACAGCAGGTCAGCCACCAGGGGGAGACTCGTGGAGGCCTGGTGTCAGACGGAGTTTACATCACATCAGCTCCAACTGCTGGACGTGCCCGGTCTCCATGGGCTCTCCGGCCAGGACTAATTGGGGCTGATTGGGAGTTGGTGAGTGTCATGACTGTCCTGCTCGGCTCAGGTTACCAATGACCACAATCCCGCAGAGAGATCTCACCCCCACCAGAGGAGAGGGGATCTCAAGGGATAGGAAGACACCTTATGACACCTCACGCCCATTATAAATCTAAGGTAGGAGACCACATTCCTTTTTCCTCTCACTTAGGAGAACTATGTAGACAATTAACATGCAATAAATGGGAAAAGTTAAAGGAAGACGTTATAACGAAAACAGTGTAACTTTAAGAGTTGTGCTAGTATATGCTTGATGTTTATACATTGTACGTTGGATGGAAAATGTCCAAATCAAAGAGAATGTTTTGGTAAATATGAAATATGAAGTTAGTTGTCTAAAATTGGATTTGAGTAAAATCTAGACCTTGCCTCGTAACTTGGTACGCCCAGAGAATTGCCCTAAAGGCGGAAGACGCCCACTTCCGACACGAGGGTATAAGACCTGTGAGTGAAGAATTAACATATCAGACTAAGTGACCCGAGCTGCAGCCGAGGTCTGAGTAGTCAACAAAATGCAACATGAAGTTGAAGACAAAAGAACCCTTTTCTACCCATGCTACGGATGAGAAGCTACGTCTAAGTGGATGAATTCAAGCCACCCGGTCTCCCCTCCCCAGTGAATCGTGTATCTACACTCATTTGATTCCTACGCTGTGAGCCCTGAGCTACAGGGCTGGCTGTCCTCAGAAGACCCCTTTCAGAACACGGGTGACCACTAAGCCAAAATGACACTGACATCGTGAGGACAACCAGAGAGTTGTACTAGAGAAGTGCTCCATCCAAGAAGCTGAAACCCCATCAGACACCTTCAAACCAAATTACATCATTATATTCTGACCCATAAGAGTGGCAGTTCGGGGCAAGGTTAGGGTTAAAATAAGCATAGCTGACAAATGCACCCAAATGTATATTTCTCTTGAGTACTTTCTCTTTCTCTCTCTCTCTTTGAAACACGTCATAGGGTGTTGGCCCGTTATATTAAGTTCTAATCAATAGCCAAGACCTTGTCATTGTGTATGTGCATGTTTTATTATCATTTTAGCTTGCTAGTAAATAACTAATCAACTAAAATTGGTACAGACTCATTGGTGAGACCCGGGTTTGTGCAGATTCCGCATTATGCGACGTTCACAATGAGACTGTAGAGGAAATTGATTGTTCAGCGACTGTTGTAAAATCGATATTCTGATATTCTTTGAGTTCATTTGGGAAATAGAAACTCAATAAAACCAATTGTCCCATGGTGCCCCAGGAGAATCAGTTAATCATTTCCTGATTAATTTAATCACACAATTATAAACCGTTAATCTTTCGATGAGCAGCAGTCGCCACATTAACCGATACAACGTCACGACATATTGGTTAGGTGTCATACTGAGACTGGTTATCTCAGCGCTGTCAGTAACCTCTGGTGAAGAATCGGTCTCAGTATGGTATCTAACCAGTCTCAGTATGGTATCGAACCAGTCTCAGTATGGTATCTAACCAGTCTCAGTATGGTATCTAACCAGTCTCAGTATGGTATCTAACCAGTCTCAGTATGGTATCTAACCAGTCTCAGTATGGTATCTAACCAGTCTCAGTATGATATCTAACCAGTCTCAGTATGGTATCTAACCAGTCTCAGTATGGTATCTAACCAGTCTCAGTATGGTATCTAACCAGTCTCAGTATGATATCTAACCAGTCTCAGTATGGTATCTAACCAGTCTCAGTATGGTATCTAACCAGTCTCAGTATGGTATCTAACCAGTCTCAGTATGGTATCTAACCAGTCTCAGTATGGTATCTAACCAGTCTCAGTATGGTATCTAACCAGTCTCAGTATGGTATCTAACCAGTCTCAGTATGGTATCTAACCAGTCTCAGTATGGTATCTAACCAGTCTCAGTATGGTATCTAACCAGTCTCAGTATGGTATCTAACCAGTCTCAGTATGGTATCTAACCAGTCTCAGTATGGTATCTAACCAGTCTCAGTATGGTATCTAACCAGTCTCAGTATGGTATCTAACCAGTCTCAGTATGATATCTAACCAGTCTCAGTATGGTATCTAACCAGTCTCAGTATGGTATCTAACCAGTCTCAGTATGGTATCTAACCAGTCTCAGTATGGTATCTAACCAGTCTCAGTATGGTATCTAACCAGTCTCAGTATGGTATCTAACCAGTCTCAGTATGGTATCTAACCAGTCTCAGTATGGTATCTAACCAGTCTCAGTATGGTATCTAACCAGTCTCAGTATGGTATCTAACCAGTCTCAGTATGGTATCTAACCAGTCTCAGTATGGTATCTAACCAGTCTCAGTATGGTATCTAACCAGTCTCAGTATGGTATCTAACCAGTCTCAGTATGGTATCTAACCAGTCTCAGTATGATATCTAACCAGTCTCAGTATGGTATCTAACCAGTCTCAGTATGGTATCTAACCAGTCTCAGTATGGTATCTAACCAGTCTCAGTATGATATCTAACCAGTCTCAGTATGGTATCTAACCAGTCTCAGTATGGTATCTAACCAGTCTCAGTATGATATCTAACCAGTCTCAGTATGGTATCTAACCAGTCTCAGTATGATATATAACCAGTCTCAGTATGGTATCTAACCAGTCTCAGTATGGTATCTAACCAGTTTCAGTATGATATCTAACCAGTCTCAGTATGATATCTAACCAGTCTCAGTATGGTATCTAACCAGTCTCAGTATGGTATCTAACCAGTCTCAGTATGATATCTAACCAGTCTCAGTATGGTATCTAACCAGTCTCAGTATGATATCGAACCAGTCTCAGTATGGTATCTAACCAGTCTCAGTATGGTATCTAACCAGTCTCAGTATGATATCTAACCAGTCTCAGTATGATATCTAACCAGTCTCAGTATGATATCTAACCAGTCTCAGTATGGTATCTAACCAGTCTCAGTATGATATCTAACCAGTCTCAGTATGATATCTAACCAGTCTCAGTATGATATCTAACCAGTCTCAGTATGGTATCTAACCAGTCTCAGTATGGTATCTAACCAGTCTCAGTATGGTATCTAACCAGTCTCAGTATGGTATCTAACCAGTCTCAGTATGATATCTAACCAGTCTCAGTATGGTATCTAACCAGTCTCAGTATGGTATCTAACCAGTCTCAGTATGGTATCAAACCAGTCTCAGTATGATATCTAACCAGTCTCAGTATGATATCTAACCAGTCTCAGTATGGTATCTAACCAGTCTCAGTATGATATATAACCAGTCTCGGTATGGTATCTAACCAGTCTCGGTATGGTATCTAACCAGTCTCGGTATGATATCTAACCAGTCTCGGTATGATATCTAACCAGTCTCAGTATGATATCTAACCAGTCTCAGTATGGTATCTAACCAGTCTCAGTATGATATCTAACCAGTCTCAGTATGATATCTAACCAGTCTCAGTATGATATCTAACCAGTCTCAGTATGGTATCTAACCAGTCTCAGTATGGTATCTAACCAGTCTCAGTATGATATCTAACCAGTCTCAGTATGATATCTAACCAGTCTCAGTATGATATCTAACCAGTCTCAGTATGGTATCTAACCAGTCTCAGTATGGTATCTAACCAGTCTCAGTATGGTATCTAACCAGTCTCAGTATGATATCTAACCAGTCTCAGTATGATATCTAACCAGTCTCAGTATGGTATCTAACCAGTCTCAGTATGATATCTAACCAGTCTCAGTATGATATCTAACCAGTCTCAGTATGGTATCTAACAAGTCTCAGTATGGTATCTAACCAGTCTCAGTATGATATCTAACCAGTCTCAGTATGATATCTAACCAGTCTCAGTATGGTATCTAACCAGTCTCAGTATGATATCTAACCAGTCTCAGTATGGTATCTAACCAGTCTCAGTATGGTATCTAACCAGTCTCAGTATGGTATCTAACCAGTCTCAATATGATATCTAACCAGTCTCAGTATGATATCTAACCAGTCTCAGTATGATATCTAACCAGTCTCAGTATGGTATCTAACCAGTCTCAGTATGGTATCTAACCAGTCTCAGTATGGTATCTAACCAGTCTCAGTATGGTATCTAACCAGTCTCAGTATGGTATCTAACCAGTCTCAGTATGGTATCTAACCAGTCTCAGTATGATATCTAACCAGTCTCAGTATGGTATCTAACCAGTCTCAGTATGATATCTAACCAGTCTCAGTATGATATCTAACCAGTCTCAGTATGGTATCTAACCAGTCTCAGTATGGTATCTAACCAGTCTCAGTATGATATCTAACCAGTCTCAGTATGGTATCTAACCAGTCTCAGTATGGTATCTAACCAGTCTCAGTATGATATCTAACCAGTCTCAGTATGATATCTAACCAGTCTCAGTATGATATCTAACCAGCCTCAGTATGGTATCTAACCAGTCTCAGTATGGTATCTAACCAGTCTCAGTATGATATCTAACCAGTCTCAGTATGGTATCTAACCAGTCTCAGTATGGTATCTAACCAGTCTCAGTATGGTATCTAACCAGTCTCAGTATGGTATCTAACCAGTCTCAGTATGGTATCTAACCAGTCTCAGTATGATATCTAACCAGTCTCAGTATGATATCTAACCAGTCTCAGTATGGTATCTAACCAGTCTCAGTATGATATCTAACCAGTCTCAGTATGGTATCTAACCAGTCTCAGTATGATATCTAACCAGTCTCAGTATGATATCTAACCAGTCTCAGTATGGTATCTAACCAGTCTCAGTATGATATCTAACCAGTCTCAGTATGATATCTAACCAGTCTCAGTATGATATCTAACCAGTCTCAGTATGATATCTAACCAGTCTCAGTATGGTATCTAACCAGTCTCAGTATGGTATCTAACCAGTCTCAGTATGGTATCTAACCAGTCTCAGTATGGTATCTAACCAGTCTCAGTATGATATCTAACCAGTCTCAGTATGGTATCTAACCAGTCTCAGTATGGTATCTAACCAGTCTCAGTATGGTATCTAACCAGTCTCAGTATGATATCTAACCAGTCTCAGTATGATATCTAACCAGTCTCAGTATGGTATCTAACCAGTCTCAGTATGGTATCTAACCAGTCTCAGTATGGTATCTAACCAGTCTCAGTATGGTATCTAACCAGTCTCAGTATGGTATCTAACCAGTCTCAGTATGATATCTAACCAGTCTCAGTATGGTATCTAACCAGTCTCAGTATGGTATCTAACCAGTCTCAGTATGATATCTAACCAGTCTCAGTATGGTATCTAACCAGTCTCAGTATGGTATCTAACCAGTCTCAGTATGGTATCTAACCAGTCTCAGTATGGTATCTAACCAGTCTCAGTATGGTATCTAACCAGTCTCAGTATGGTATCTAACCAGTCTCAGTATGGTATCTAACCAGTCTCAGTATGGTATCTAACCAGTCTCAGTATGGTATCTAACCAGTCTCAGTATGGTATCTAACCAGTCTCAGTATGGTATCTAACCAGTCTCAGTATGATATCTAACCAGTCTCAGTATGGTATCTAACCAGTCTCAGTATGGTATCTAACCAGTCTCAGTATGGTATCTAACCAGTCTCAGTATGGTATCTAACCAGTCTCAGTATGGTATCTAACCAGTCTCAGTATGGTATCTAACCAGTCTCAGTATGATATCTAACCAGTCTCAGTATGGTATCTAACCAGTCTCAGTATGGTATCTAACCAGTCTCAGTATGGTATCTAACCAGTCTCAGTATGATATCTAACCAGTCTCAGTATGATATCTAACCAGTCTCAGTATGGTATCTAACCAGTCTCAGTATGGTATCTAACCAGTCTCAGTATGATATCTAACCAGTCTCAGTATGGTATCTAACCAGTCTCAGTATGGTATCTAACCAGTCTCAGTATGATATCTAACCAGTCTCAGTATGGTATCTAACCAGTCTCAGTATGATATCTAACCAGTCTCAGTATGATATCTAACCAGTCTCAGTATGATATCTAACCAGTCTCAGTATGATATCTAACCAGTCTCAGTATGGTATCTAACCAGTCTCAGTATGGTATCTAACCAGTCTCAGTATGGTATCTAACCAGTCTCAGTATGATATCTAACCAGTCTCAGTATGATATCTAACCAGTCTCAGTATGGTATCTAACCAGTCTCAGTATGGTATCTAACCAGTCTCAGTATGGTATCTAACCAGTCTCAGTATGGTATCTAACCAGTCTCAGTATGATATCTAACCAGTCTCAGTATGATATCTAACCAGTCTCAGTATGATATCTAACCAGTCTCAGTATGGTATCTAACCAGTCTCAGTATGGTATCTAACCAGTCTCAGTATGATATCTAACCAGTCTCAGTATGGTATCTAACCAGTCTCAGTATGGTATCTAACCAGTCTCAGTATGGTATCTAACCAGTCTCAGTATGGTATCTAACCAGTCTCAGTATGGTATCTAACCAGTCTCAGTATGGTATCTAACCAGTCTCAGTATGGTATCTAACCAGTCTCAGTATGGTATCTAACCAGTCTCAGTATGGTATCTAACCAGTCTCAGTATGGTATCTAACCAGTCTCAGTATGGTATCTAACCAGTCTCAGTATGGTATCTAACCAGTCTCAGTATGATATCTAACCAGTCTCAGTATGGTATCTAACCAGTCTCAGTATGATATCTAACCAGTCTCAGTATGGTATCTAACCAGTCTCAGTATGATATCTAACCAGTCTCAGTATGGTATCTAACCAGTCTCAGTATGGTATCTAACCAGTCTCAGTATGGTATCTAACCAGTCTCAGTATGATATCTAACCAGTCTCAGTATGATATCTAACCAGTCTCAGTATGGTATCTAACCAGTCTCAGTATGGTATCTAACCAGTCTCAGTATGGTATCTAACCAGTCTCAGTATGGTATCTAACCAGTCTCAGTATGGTATCTAACCAGTCTCAGTATGGTATCTAACCAGTCTCAGTATGGTATCTAACCAGTCTCAGTGTGGTATCTAACCAGTCTCAGTATGGTATCTAACCAGTCTCAGTATGGTATCTAACCAGTCTCAGTATGGTATCTAACCAGTCTCAGTATGGTATCTAACCAGTCTCAGTATGGTATCTAACCAGTCTCAGTATGATATCTAACCAGTCTCAGTATGGTATCTAACCAGTCTCAGTATGGTATCTAACCAGTCTCAGTATGATATCTAACCAGTCTCAGTATGACATCTAACCAGTCTCAGTATGGTATCTAACCAGTCTCAGTATGGTATCTAACCAGTCTCAGTATGGTATCTAACCAGTCTCAGTATGGTATCTAACCAGTCTCAGTATGGTATCTAACCAGTCTCAGTATGATATCTAACCAGTCTCAGTATGGTATCTAACCAGTCTCAGTATGGTATCTAACCAGTCTCAGTATGGTATCTAACCAGTCTCAGTATGGTATCTAACCAGTCTCAGTATGGTATCTAACCAGTCTCAGTATGGTATCTAACCAGTCTCAGTATGGTATCTAACCAGTCTCAGTATGGTATCTAACCAGTCTCAGTATGGTATCTAACCAGTCTCAGTATGATATCTAACCAGTCTCAGTATGGTATCTAACCAGTCTCAGTATGGTATCTAACCAGTCTCAGTATGATATCTAACCAGTCTCAGTATGGTATCTAACCAGTCTCAGTATGGTATCTAACCAGTCTCAGTATGATATCTAACCAGTCTCAGTATGGTATCTAACCAGTCTCAGTATGATATCGATTGGATATCATTGTCTCATTCAATTTACGACATCAATTATTCAGCTATACTACCTTTCCAGGTTGTTTATTGGCATAATGCACAAACTAATGTGTTCTAACCAATGAGACATCGTTAAACTTTTCCACGTTAACTTAGAGATAGCAACTCTTTCAGGTGAATTAAAATAAAAATTCCCAAATAGCCGATACAGGTTCGATATATCATTAAAATCAATTGAATCAATGAAATCTGCTTTGGCGAGTTCAGTAATAACCAACTCACGTTACTGACCCAGTCTTGATGATTCATTGACGTTTACAAACTGAGTTAAATCGTGTTTGCAGCCTCCAACTCAAACATCCAAACGTTACGAAAATTGAAATAACTGATAATCATAACAATGAGCAACCCATCAGATGGGTTTCCACCCATTTCCCCTCTCATCAGTGGACCTTCACCCACGGAAAGATTGATCGCTGACCTCAGCAACGATGCAAATCCTAACTATGCCGAGGGGCTGAAAATGTTAGATTTCGATGCCATAAGCGAGAAAAATGCAGACATTGCAACAGACGCTCTCCAAAATAAACCATCAGATGGAGGCCTTGTGAAGGTTCTCTCCAGTTTAGCCCTCAACTATGCCCACCAGCAGAGATGGACAGTGCCCCAGCACCTCAGTGCCCAGCAGAGGCACCAGCAGGAAGCTGGGTAGTTCAAGGCACAGATGGAGAGAACCAGGGAGTTGGCATCGTAAGCCAGAAAAGATAAGCTACTGCTAGCCGAGGAACTGTGTGTGAGAACAGATCAATTGGAAGGTCTGGCTAACACTTAAAACGAAGAACGCAAACAAACTCTTGACGAAGTCCGAATTCTAAAGGAACAACTCATGTTAGCCAAAACGAAATACGATGAAGTCCACGCAAAACTAGATGAATCTGACGAGCTAGCTAGAAACCGGGGCGAGCAACTTGATTCCCTGCAAATGGTTGTGAATGAAACCACTCAAAACAATAACATTCTATTCCAAAAGCTGCAGACCAAAGACGATCAGTTAATGAACACAGTGACCAAGTTGGATGAAAAAACAGCAGAACACATTGATGTCGCTGATTTAATGATGGATGAGAAAGACCAGGTGAGAAAGTTGGAAAATGTGACCTATAAACAAAGGGAGGACATCTCATCACTGGATCTCTCACTACACACTGGAGACCTCTCCCGGCAAACCATTACAGATAAGTACGAGGCCGAGTGGAGCAAGTGTGCCACCTACGTCTCTGAAATAAACACCCTCAACTCCCAGGTGGACTCTGCCATGCAGCAGAACACCACCCTTAGGTGTCATCTGGAGGAACTCCAGAACAATCACACACTATCACGGGACAACCAAACCAAGTAACGTAGCTCAGAGAACAAGGATGCATTCCTTCGTTCTCTGAGCTAGGTTGTTTGGTTGACAGGAGATTGCAGCCTCTATCTCTTGGCCAGTCGGTCCACAGTGACATGGGACTTCCTCGCCAACACAACCGCAGTTTGACTTTTCCTCTTGACCTTTCGGCCCACAATTTCTCATAGGAGGTTGCAGATGCTCCCTGCGCACTCGGCGGGGATCGCCTTGACAAAATCATCAAAAACCTCCGCCTCTTTGACCACTTTACAGGAAAGCCAAACAACACTGAGACATTCCTAGCAGACAGAGGATGCCTTGGAAGGCTACCCAAATACTATGAATGCTGACGGGCTCTACCTATTGAAGCGAACGTCCAACAGACACGTGACAAGGTTCATCCGCCTACAAGAGCAACACGTGCAAAACCACTACGCTAAACTGGCCACGGTTTTGAAAATAGAATTCAGTGGTTCTGCGACTCGCAAACACGACAGCTCATTGGCTAACACTATCAAAAAAGCTTGATACCTAACCCTCACAAAGGGTCAGGACACAAGGGTAACAAGCACAATAAGGGCAACAAAGTGTTCAACAACGATCTAAACGCTAACCGAAACGATATAGACGCTCTGATAAGAGACGTACTGCATCGTAAGAAAAAAGGATAAGTCATCATTGGAAACCAAGTCCGCCGAAACTCATGCAATTGGAGAGGACGTCAACATTTCCATTATCCCCTTCCCCACTCCAATCCCTGTCCAGGAACAGGTCTTGTCTACAGACATTGATACGGATGTAGATGCACAAGATAAGCAGCTTTGCAACAGATGATTCCTCTCCCATTCCGATAGATGACCCACTGGGTCACGTAGGTAACTTATCTGTCTTGGAAATCGACACAGATTACAAACTGCTCGGTACTCCCAACCCACTTCATTTTGTTGGGGATATGACGAGAAAAACCAACTCGAACAGTACTGGAGGACTGTGAGGCCTGTCACACTCTAATAGATTCAGGTTCGACAATTTCCCTCATATCCGAAACCTTGCTGAACTAAAAGGGGCAGTGGACCCAACAAAACGTTGGTTGAAAATGAAATGTTGCGACACGAAGCTTCGATGTTTCACCCAAGCGACCTCGCCCCTAACCAAGCGTCTCCTACTTAAACTCAACTTCGAAAGCGTGTCAGTGATCCACCCCATGTACATGACCAGCATCGGCATCGAACGGATGCTTATTGGGATGGATTTCATTGACCGTTTGGTACCACTTATGGATTGGAAAACCAACCAAATCTTGTCACAAATACCTATGCCAACTCTGTTGACTTCATCTCATTCTTCCAAGACTACCTGCCTACCTACATTGCGCAACGACGTGGGTTCGACGTCAGCATCTGTCGCAAACCCGGTGAACTTGGCCATGAGTCCGCCATTGGTGGCAAATGACAAGGTGAGTTCAACTCGGAACTTAACCGAACATGAGATTTTCCTGTGTGGCTTGGGTGATTCACCAGCCGACACTTACCGATCTCCTCTGATCGGGGGCGTGTGCCTAAACGGCACTATGGTCGAAGTTGCCAGACTGGAAACCTGGTCAGAAAAATCTGCAATCAGTTTGGAAATCATCAACGCAATTTCAAAAACGGCTAACTGCCGCTAACTCTTGTGGCAAAAACGTTTACATTTCCACTGGGAACGACTCCGCAGACGACACTCACCGCTATAGGGGTGTTATCAATCCGCATTGGAACCAAGGAAGTATCTCACTACCTACTGGTTGTCCGCGGACCTCCCCGTACAGTCTATGTGGGAGTGGACATTCTGGTAAGATTGGGTGTTAAACTCGATACCATACGCCAAGTTCTTTGGTCTGTGGCACAGCCAAACCAACATGCCTTGTCTTTCGACCCGGTGCGAATGGCATCACTGCAGAGTACACACGCAGTGTGTATGTCCGCCTAGATGCAGAGAATGTGTTTGCCAGCTGGCTGAGAGGTCCCACGTAGAGCAGGCTGGCTGACAGGGCCCACGTAGAGCAGGCTGGCTGAGAGGGTCCAAGTGGAGACAGATGACTGACAGGGCCCACGTAGAGCAGGCTGGCTGAGAGGGTCCAAGTGGAGACAGATGACTGAGAGGACCCAAGTAGAACAGGCTGGCTGAGAGGGCCCTAGTGGAGCCTGGTGGCTGAGAGGGCCCTAGTGGAGCCTGGTGGCTGAGAGGGCCCTAGTGGAGCCACGTGGCTGAGAGGGCCCTAGTGGAGCCTGGTGGCTGAGAGGGCCCTAGGGAGCTACGTGGCTGAGAGGGCCCTAGTGGAGCCTGGTGGCTGAGAGGGCCCTAGTGGAGCCTGGTGGCTGAGAGGGCCCTAGTGGAGCCTGGTGGCTGAGAGGGCCCTAGTGGAGCCTGGTGGCTGAGAGGGCCCTAGTGGAGCCTGGTGGCTGAGAGGGCCCTAGTGGAGCCTGGTGGCTGAGAGGGCCCTCGTGGAGCCTGGTGGCTGAGAGGGCCCTCGTGGAGCCTGGTGGCTGAGAGGGCCCTAGTGGAAACAGCTTGCTGAGAGGGTCTATGGTGGCAAAATTATGTTTATGTTTATCTGTTATGTTTATCTAGTGTATCTATGCATTTAATTAAAGTCTGTAATGTTTATCCAGTGTATCTATGTATTTAACTAAAGACTGTAATGTTTATCTAGTGTATCTATGTATTTAACTAAAGTCACATGACGTTCTGATGAGACTTGCTCCCTCTGCTAGAACACTTCTCCTTTGTCTACATGACTGACTCATGGTTCTGGACTGAGAGCCAAATGCTGTTTCTCCATATCCTGTTATTTAGCAGTAGACTGAACTAAGCTGTGAGAGACGAGCAGGACAAATGGTTGTGGTTCCTTTGAGAAACAGTGTTGAGACATTGAGCACTGAGAAATGGTGTGACATTTCTCAACAAGACCTCACCACAACATTCACAATGTGGAAAGGTGGACGTCTCTCTGCAGAGGAGTTTGTATATGATTTAATACATTTGCTTTCTTATGTTTCTGTTTTCTCAATTGTTCAGTTCCATAGGTCAGGGGTCAAGCTGAGCTGAGCCAATAGTGGAAGAGGTTACTGGTTACGATGACATCACTACTGGTTATGATGACATCACTACTGGTTATGATGATCAAATGTCATATTATATATATACAGTGTTGTAACGATGTGCAAATGGTTAAAGTACAAAAGGGAAAATAAATAAACAAATATGGGCTGTATTACAATGGTGTTTGTTCTTCACTGGTTGACCTTTTCTTGTTGCAACAGGTCACAAATATTGCTGGCTATGCTCACTGAGTCTGTACGTAGTCAAAGCTTTCCTTAAGTTTGGGTCAGTCACAGTGGTCAGGTATTCTGCCACTGTGTACTCTCTGTTTAGGGCCAAATAGAATTCTTGTTTGCTCTGGTTTTTTTTGTTAATTCTTTCCAATGTGTCAAGTAATTTTATTTTTGTTTTCTCATGATTTGGTTGGGTCTAATTGTGTTGCTGTCCAGTTCTCTCTCTCTTCCTGACATATAGAATCAGGCCTGTTGATCTTGACTCAGGTCACAGACATCTCGGTTCCCCCTGATCTAACATAATCCCAATATAATATACAATATATACTCTCCTTCATTTACATAGAGACAGATACAATCAATTATTGACACACTGAATATACAACAGTCAGATGCATGACACCATCATCAATGTTCCCTCTAACTTTTTCCGTCACTGAGCAGATTTCAGGTCTTCCAGTGTGTGTTTACTGTGAACACAGAGGCTGTACCCCCTTTAAGTTACCGTTAACAGTGGACAAGTGGGCTACTATGGCTATTTGATCATAATGTAGATCTACCATAGTGACCTACCATCAAAAACTATGGGGAAAATACATCCCATAACATTTGAACATGGAAACAGCTGTTCTATCATTCAGTCTACAGTAGCAGCCAATGTGTGGTGTTCAACGTAGACCTACATTCTATGAGACTTTTGAAAGAAACATGCAGAGCTTGACAGTAACCTGTTTATCCACTTATAAATGCAATAGGATCCTACTCCTACAGCTGTAAACACAATCCAGTTCAAAGTAACTGGAACAGATCCATATATGGCAATGCTCTATTTGCATGTAGTCCTACTGCAGCTCTGATTGGTTCTGCCGCACCAGTCTGTGTCAAGTACAGGATGAGTCGTGTCAATGCAATAGAATCCTACTCTGATGCGTTCTGCCTACAACATCTCTTACATAGTTGGTTTAGTTTTGGTTTGTTGCAGTGAAAGTGGATAATATTCCATTGATCACATTTACCAGAGTAAAGGGACACGTTGATGGTGTTAATAGGAGACACTCTAGAACAGTGGTGGTGTTAACAGGGGAAACTCTAGAACACTGATGGTGTTAACAGGGGAAACTCTAGAACAGTGGTGGTGTTAACAGGGGAAACTCTAGAACACTGATGGTGTTAACAGGGGAAACTCTAGAACAGTGGTGGTGTTAACAGGGGAAACTCTAGAACACTGATGGTGTTAACAGGGGAAACTCTAGAACACTGATGGTGTTAACAGGGAAAACTCTAGAACAGTGGTGGTGTTAACAGGGGAAACTCTAGAACACTGATGGTGTTAACAGGGAAAACTGTAGAACAGTGGTGGTGTTAACAGGGGAAACTCTAGAACACTGATGGTGTTAACAGGGAAAACTCTACAACAGTGATATGTTAACAGGGAAAACTCTACAACAGAGATCTAAAGCAAAGTTTTTTGGGATTGATTGACAATTAATAACTGTGGCAGTAAATGCTACAAAAACCACCTTCTCCACAATAAGTGCATCCAGATCACTTGATTGACGTATAACATTTACAACAGTTTGTGGTTCATCCACCTCCATCTCTTCTTCAGAACTGTGGCCTCTTTTCCCTTCAACTCTCTTCACCACCTCTACATAGGAGACTCCTGGTTACTATGACTACACAATATCAACCCGGCGTGCAGGGCAACTGAATCGGGGGCACCGACTGCCAACAGCCCGAGACCCCCCAAAAAATAGGAACACAAGGCTTTATCGTGGGTTTTTACAGAAGTGTTTGTCGATCCACTAGGAATGTCATGGAGATCAACCAGTTAGCGATCAACCGGTTGGTGACCAGCTGCTCTAGAAAAGTTAGTGAAGTTCAATCTTGTGCTTCCGCATTGGCTGATTTATCTGCAGCTTAGTGAGAACATTGTGTCACACCCTGATCTGTTTCACCTGTCTTTGTGATTATCTCCACCCCCTTCCAGGTGAAGCCCATCTTCCCCATTATCCCCTGTGTATTTATGCCTGTATTTATGCTTTTTCCCAGTCTCTGTTTTCTTGTCCTCCTGGTTTCTACCCTTGACCCTGACTCTGAGCTCACCTGCCTGACCACTCTGCCTGTCCTGACTCTGAGCTCACCTGCCTGACCACTCTGCCTGTCCTGACTCTGAGCTCACCTGCCTGACCACTCTGCCTGTCCTGACTCTGAGCTCACCTGCCTGACCACTCTGCCTGTCCTGACTCTGAGCTCACCTGCCTGACCACTCTGCCTGTCCTGACTCTGAGCCCACCTGCCTGACCACTCTGCCTGTCCTGACTCTGAGCTCACCTGCCTGACCACTCTGCCTGTCCTGACTCTGAGCTCACCTGCCTGACCCTGAGCCCACCTGCCTGACCACTCTGCCTGTCCTGACTCTGAGCCCACCTGCCTGACCACTCTGCCTGTCCTGACTCTGAGCCCACCTGCCTGTCCTGACTCTGAGCCCACCTGCCTGACCCTGAGCCTGCTTGCTGATCTGTACCTCTGCCCTCCTCTGGATTACAGATCTCTGCCTACCCTGAGGATGCCTGCCGTCCTGTACCTTTGCCCCCTGACTCTGGACTATCGACCCCTGCCTGCCTTGACCTGTCTTTGCCTGAACCCTGTTGTGTGCATTTGGGTCTTACCTTGGTTCTAATAAGACTGACCATCACAACTTAACTAGTGCCTGTCCCCAGATGGACAGATGGACTACAGTAAAGTACATTTACAGGTGATCACATCATTGTCCTGCTTTGAGACACATTTTTACTGTCTGCTTCCAGCTGAATGTTATTTTACTAGCCGCACAAATTGTAATATATCTTACAATTTCAAAACATACCTGTGCTCCAGAACAGGATCATCAATATCATTGCAGGTATCATATCTGTCTCTAACTGGGGCTCCACTGACGAAACAAGTCTACGGTCATGAAGAGAGGACTGAAGAGTGAGAAATACTGCTAGGCTATATGATTTCTAACTCATTACTTCCTCACTTCAATTATGTGGCAAACTGTTAAGCAAATCAGATCAGTTAAACCTGCCTTCCTAAAGGAAACACTGACATCAGAAAAACTCCACAGGAAACTGCTGACAGAGCAGCAGTTACACATAGTGTGTCCTATAATATCTGACCTAACTTTCTAGCTGACTTGGGAAAGTTCACCTCAAAATTTCTTGTTCCAGCACCTAAAGAGGTCTGTTACCAAGTCACTCAAAGGTGTGTTGTAGAATGAGGTCTCTGTTAGAGCAGGAGTCAACTCAACAGGTGTGTTGTAGAAGCTAGAGGTCTGTTACCCAAGTCAACTCAACAGGTGTGGTGGTAAATGAGACATGCTATGCTGTTTTTTTTACTTAGAGAATTATCTGTTGTTAAATGCTAGTGTTTTTTCACTGATACAAACTTGTGGTAAATGAGACATGCTACACTGTTTTATTACTTAGAGAATTGTCTGTTAAATGCTAGTGTTTTTTCACTGATACAAACTTGTCTTGTGTGACTTAGTGTTAAGTCTGGGCGTACAGCAAAGAGCTGTTTGGGTGTGACCAACCCAGTCTGTCAGAACATCCTGTTTTTCAGCAATCTGAAATGGACTCTCACTGTCAACTCTGTTAGAAATCATCAATGACATCACATCAACTCACAAGTATCACAGTAGGATAGAAATTAACATTTGGTAGAATATATAACTGAAACATCCATGGTGGTGATGTCAGGACAGTTCCTTGTTCTTTGTCAATCATTTGCTAATTGGTGAAATCAGCAATCAGACAATATATTTAAGTAAATCAATCATTAGTTTATTAATGCAATTGCAATCAGAAGTTGACAACGGGAACACATCATGTATGCTTCAGAGTAAGTTCTGCAACCCACCTAAGGGCACAGCTGATTATATACATGTGATCACTACCTGGTGGTATGATCACCTACGTCAATGTATGCAGCAATAAGCTGAGGTTACCTTATAAAGTAACCTGGTACAGTAGCTTCTCTGAATTCATTAGCATTGTCCACTGTCACACAATATCAACATGTCAAAACCAGACAGTGGTTACTTCTCTTTATCTAGTTTCTGTCTGACTCAGACCCAGCCTGCAAGCCCACTCTCACATCAGCCAGGGCCTAACCACAAAGACTAATATAGACTGGTGGCCTGCAAGCTGGAGGGTCACATGTTAGGACGAACCACAAAGACTAATATAGACTCAGACCCGGCCTGCAAGCCCACTCTCACATCAGCCAGGGCAGAACCACAAAGACTAATATAGACTCAGACCCGCCCCAGACCTGACAGCCCCCTAACATCAGCCAGGGCCTAACCACAAAGACTAATATAGACTCAGACCCGGCCTGCAAGCACACTTCACATCAGCCAATATAATGAACCACAAAGATTCATCTCATATGTAATATAGACTCAGACCCAGCCTGCAAGCCCACTCTCACATCAGCCAGGACTTAACTCACAAAGACTAATATAGACTCAGACCCAGCCTGTATCAAGCCCACTCTCTGTACCATCACTCATTCAGAACCACAAAGACTAATATAGACTCAGACCCAGCCTGCAAGCCCACTATAAGATCAGCCAGGGCTGAACCAAAAGACTAATTAGATGCTTGTACAACGTTATTAGTGGCAGAGTTTTAGACACATAGAAACAGTATCTATTATAAGGCCTGCAGCAAAACAGATGAATCTTAAAGTCCCCTTAATCACTAATGGGGAGGGTCTTTGGGACCCACCCTCTACAATGACATTAACACTTGGTAGACTATATAACTTAGACATGTAGTGACATTAACACTTGGTAGACTATATACCTTAAACATATTGGTTGTTCCTGTTGGGTAGCAACTTCACCAGCTTGTTGTTGTTTTTCTGAAGCATCTTGTGTGATGTTGGTCTTGAGGGGAGAGAAGATGGATTCTACTCATATGCTGTCCAGCTTCTGAAGAACGTATGGTGCTAGAATGGAGAGGAGATCAGTAAACAACAGAATGTATGGTGCTAGAATGGAGAGGAGATCAGTAAACAACAGAACGTATGGTGCTAGAATGGAGAGGAGATCAGTAAACAACAGAACATGGTTAGAATGGAGAGGAGATCAGTAAACCTAGATTGTTTGGTGCTAGAATGGAGAGGTGATCAGTAAACAACAGGATTGACTAGAATGGAGAGGAGATCAGTAAACAACAGAACATATGGTGCTAGAATGGAGAGGAGAGGAGAATCAAAAACAATGGGATATTTAATGACCCTAGGCCCACAGGACTAGAAGGCCCAAAGCCTACATTTGACAAAAGTAAAGCCTAATTGTTTATGTACTTCCATATAGACAGACTTCCCAGGTTACACATGAGAAAGTATGCCTGCAAAAGACATTTTCCTGATTCTTTACTGATGATCTAACAGCAGAATAAAATAAGTGGGATATTTAAACAGCACTGAAACAGAGTAGGTTGCCAGTTGACGATGTGTTGTAAATTGTTTCAATGCTGCCGTCTACAGATCTTCTAATGTATTGTAATACCACATGTACCAATACAGTAGAATAGACAGGGACACTGTGTCATGGTACAATGACCCTCCATCCAATGTTCTGCTGCTGTTGTGCAACATTGTGACGCCACTGACATGTTTACAGGTTGCCATGCCGACGAAAGAGAAGGTGTTTTCATTCTGTAACAAGGCCTTCACTTCAGTCTGGATGGCTGGTTGACTGCAGACAGGTTACACAGTATCAGTGGAGGTGTTTCTGCTCTCCTCCCAACTACTAATGGAATTGTCCTGCCAATGCAACGTATGAAAATGTATCCAGTCACTACTGTAAGTCTCTCTGGATAAGAGCGTCTGCTAAATGACTCACATGTTCAATGTAATGTTCAGTTTGACAATATCAATGGAATAGACCAAAGCAGAGCCATGTATTTAGATATGAACAGATATCTCGATTGAGAATAATGTCAGTATTTAGCTACGTTATGAGCTGTTTTGCTCACCAAAAGTGGAACAAAGTGAAACTGTTGATGTCAAAGCCTCAGTTCCGGGAGAGTAGTGGGTGAAACCATTCTCCTCAGGAAAAGGGGTGATATAAATAACGTTTCCTTTCATTATGTGTTACTGAATTCATTAAAATATTTGCTGCCATTGTAGTAAAGTTGGTAATACGAGAGATCTTCGGACGTACCATTTTTGTATTATTTTCTTTGAAAGAACAACTAGTGTGTTTTGAGTGCTTCTCCCCTATTTGGGAAGTTGGTCTGCCCGCTCCTCAGTCTGACAGATATTCTGAGAGCAGGTTCGAGTCCTCTTCCTCTGTACATAAAAACTGTTTCAAACTGTATAACACAATAGTGGTTTTGGAAAACTGGTTCATATATCCTAAAGTCAATAGCGAATGTGGCTCTGTATATATTTAATTTAGCCGTTCATGAATTGAAGACCTATTTCAGCCAGTTAACCAAGTTGTTGCTGTCTTAGCTAGCCGTGTTAATGACGAGCTAACGAGCACCGTTGGTCTCTGCACTACAATGTCACGCTAGTTATTACCAGCAGGTGATTTACTAGCAGGTGACTTATTGAAATATTAAGTGAATGTTTATTTTCTTACTACCGTAAAAGGTTTATATAAAAGGGTGGTACTTGTGCTCTGTATTTATGGATTAATATCACTTCACATTGAGGGTTTGTATCAATAACGTTACTGTTGTTCCTATCTTAACAGATATCTTGTGTCCTACCTAACCATGTGTCACTACTGTTGTTCCTGTCTAACAGATATATTGTTTGCTACCTAATCATGTGAACTACTGTTGTGACCTATCTAACAGTGCCTGTCAACAGTTTCACTTTTACTGTTGTTCCTGAAGTGTGTGGGTGTATCTAACAGATATCTTGTGTCCTACCTAACCATGTGTCACTACTGTTGTTCCTATCTAACAGATATCTTGTGTCCCCCTAACCATGTGTCACTAGTGTGGGTGTCCATTTTCCTTTCTTCTGGCTGGGTCCTGCCAGTGCCTGTCATCACAGTTTATCTTTTACTGCAGATGTGAGTCAACCTGAAGTGTGGGTGTCCTGCTAATCCAACAATAGTGGTTCCACCAGGTGTCTGTACTATAGAAACACTGCTAATCCAACAATAGTGCTTGGTGTCTGTACTATAGAAACACTGCTAATCCAACAATAGTGCAGTAGGTGTCTGTACTATAGAAACACTGCTAATACAACAATAGTGTAGGTGTCTGTACTATATAAACACTGCTAATACAACAATAGTGTTGGTGTCTGTACTATAGTAAGTGCTTGGTGTCTGTACTATAGAAACTGCTAATACAACAATAGTGCTTGGTGTCTGTACTATAGAAACACTGCTACTATTATCCTACTGAATAGTGCTTGGTGTCTGTACTATAGAAACACTGCTAATACAACAATAGTGCTTGGTGTCTGTACTATAGAAACACTGCTATTATCCAACAATAGTGCTTGGTGTACTATAGAAACACTGCTAATCCAGTACTGTTGTGTCTGTACTATAGAAACACTGCTAATACAACAATAGTGCTAGTTGTCTGTACTATATAAACTTGGGTTGGTCTACTATTATCCTACTGAACAGTACAGCTTGGGTTGGTCTACTATTATCCTACTGAACAGTACAGCTTGGGTTGGTCTACTATTATCCTACTGACCAGTACAGCTTGGGTTGGTCTACTATTATCCTGCTGAACAGTACAGCTTGGGTTGGTCTACTATTATCCTACTGACCAGTACAGCTTGGGTTGGTCTACTATTATCCTACTGACCAGTACAGCTTGGGTTGGTCTACTATTATCCTACTGAACAGTACAGCTTGGGTTGGTCTACTATTATCCTACTGAACAGTACAGCTTGGGTTGGTCTACTATTATCCTACTGAACATTACAGCTTGCGTTGGCCTGACTGTGACCAATAGAATCTTTCCCACAGGGTGCCTTTCCTTCTCTGGGCCATTTGGAAAATGTTTTACTAGATTAGAGTACTGTATACCCACTTCTCCAGGCACCACTACACCACTGACCTTCACAACAGCTTTCAACATGCCAGTATTCAGTTAGTAAACTTTCTAAAGAAATGCTGGTATAAATTATACAATATTAAAATATGTCAAATTATCAATTTATTTGTTTCAAAAGTGGTTGCAATGCTGTGAAAAACAGTTGTATTGAACTACAGTGCCACAATAATCGATATTGTCAAATTCGACTCTTATTTAGAATAAAAATATATACATTTATATTTTTATTGATGTATTATTATTTGTTATTATTATTTTTATTTCGGGAAAAAATATATAATATACTGTTGTTCTGCCAACATATTATCCGGCTGCTCGCAGAACGGTAATATCGGCCTTGAACTTTGAATATTTGTACGGTGTGCTGCGAGGTACAAAATGCACAGAAATATAGAGAGAAGGATTATATTACGTCCTTTCCACCAGGGGGCGACAAACGACAGTTAATATTCCAGAATAGAGCACCAGAGAATGTGTTGGCAACCTTTGACAAGTGGTCAATTTGGAGATCCTCCGGCCTGGGCCAGGGGTGCGTCCCAAAAGTATTTACTGCTTCCTGAAGTGTACACTCATTCACTACTCCCCATAAAGTGTAAAAGCATTGGATTGGTGAAGGCGAAGGTGATAGCATGAGTTTCCATACTAATCAATTCCTGTCAAATCCTGTCCATGAAGGGAGGTGAGCAAGCAAACACTTTGGGAGGAATGAGAGATTATTGGGGCAGAGACCAGGTATGCAGATGTTTCCCCAGCCAGGTACCACAACAACAAATACCAGTCAATCAATATATCATCAAATCCTTTATGATGAGCCAATTTGACTTCAGGCATTTCAGTGGTGGTCTGGAACAAAATCCTGCAAAGCCTGTATCTCTCCAGGGTTGGTGGGTGACTGTATCTCTCCAGGGTTGGTGGGTGACTGTATCTCTCCAGGGTTGGTGGGTGACTGTATCTCTCCAGGGTTGGTGGGTGACTGTATCTCTCCAGGGTTGGTGGGTGACTGTATCTCTCCAGGGTTGGTGGGTGTCTGTATCTCTCCAGGGTTGGTGGGTGACTGTATCTCTCCAGGGTTGGTGGGTGACTGTATCTCTCCAGGGTTGGTGGGTGACTGTATCTCTCCAGGGTTGGTGGGTGTCTGTATCTCTCCAGGGTTGGTGGGTGACTGTATCTCTCCAGGGTTGGTGGGTGACTGTATCTCTCCAGGGTTGGTGGGTGACTGTATCTCTCCAGTGTTGGTGGGAGACTGTATCTCTCCAGTGTTGGTGGGTGACTGTATCTCTCCAGGGTTGGTGGGTGACTGTATCTCTCCAGTGTTGGTGAGTGACTGTATCTCTCCAGGGTTGGTGGGTGACTGTATCTCTCCAGGGTTGGTGGGTGACTGTATCTCTCCAGGGTTGGTGGGTGACTGTATCTCTCCAGGGTTGGTGGGTGTCTGTATCTCTCCAGGGTTGGTGGGTGACTGTATCTCTCCAGGGTTGGTGGGTGACTGTATCTCTCCAGGGTTGGTGGGTGACTGTATCTCTCCAGGGTTGGTGGGTGTCTGTATATCTCCAGGGTTGGTGGGTGTCTGTATCTCTCCAGGGTTGGTGGGTGACTGTATCTCTCCAGGGTTGGTGGGTGACTGTATCTCTCCAGGGTTGGTGGGTGACTGTATCTCTCCAGGGTTGGTGGTGACTGTATCTCTCCAGGGTTGGTGGTGACTGTATCTCTCCAGGGTTGGTGGGTGTCTGTATCTCTCCAGGGTTGGTGGGTGTCTGTATCTCTCCAGGGTTGGTGGGTGACTGTATCTCTCCAGGGTTGTTGGGTGACTGTATCTCTCCAGGGTTGGTGGGTGACCGTATCTCTCCAGGGTTGGTGGGTGACTGTATCTCTCCAGGGTTGGTGGGTGACTGTATCTCTCCAGGGTTGGTGGGTGACTGTATCTCTCCAGGGTTGGTGGGTGACTGTATCTCTCCAGGGTTGGTGGGTGACTGTATCTCTCCAGGGTTGGTGGGTGACTGTATCTCTCCAGGGTTGGTGGGTGACTGTATCTCTCCAGGGTTGGTGGGTGACTGTATCTCTCCAGGGTTGGTGGGTGACTGTATCTCTCCAGGGTTGGTGGGTGTCTGTATCTCTCCAGGGTTGGTGGGTGACTGTATCTCTCCAGGGTTGGTGGGTGACTGTATCTCTCCAGGGTTGGTGGGTGACTGTATCTCTCCAGGGTTGGTGGGTGTCTGTATCTCTCCAGGGTTGGTGGGTGACTTCTGGACCCTGACCAGACATGTAGTAGTTGGCCATGCATTTACACTCACCATAGTATGGAGGATAAATAACTACACACCAGGACAACAATACATCATAGTCTATGGAGGATAAATAACTACACACCAGGACAACAATACATCATAGTCTATGGAGGATAAATAGCTACACACCAGGACAACAATACATCATAGTCTATGGAGGATAAATAACTACACACCAGGACAACAATACATCATAGTCTATAGAGGATAAATAACTACACACCAGGACAACAATACATCATAGTCTATAGAGGATAAATAACTACACACCAGGACAACAATACATCATAGTCTATAGAGGATAAATAACTACACACCAGGACAACAATACATCATAGTCTATAGAGGATAAATAACTACACACCAGGACAACAATACATCATAGTCTATGGAGGATAAATAACTACACACCAGGACAACAATACATCATAGTCTATAGAGGATACATAACTACACACCAGGACAACAATACATCATAGTCTATGGAGGATAAATAACTACACACCAGGACAACAATACATCATAGTCTATGTGGAGGATAAATAACTACACACCAGGACAAACAAGACATCATAGTCTATAGAGGATAAATAACTACACACCAGGACAACAATACATCATAGTCTATAGAGGATACATAACTACACACCAGGACAACAATACATCATAGTCTATAGAAGATACATAACTACACACCAGGACAACAACACATCATAGTCTATAGAGGATACATAACTACATTGATGTCTTCTCTTCTCTCTCTCTGTTTGTTTGTAGTTTCTCACTGTTTGAATTAGCAGGTGTTATTATTATCCCCTCATCTGTGTGTGAGAGACAGAAAGAGCGAGAGACACAGACAGAGACAGACAGATGAGACCCCTAAGCAAGCTGGACCTGGGGCTCTGTTCACATACACACACAGACCCCACAGAGCCCCAGGACAGCAAACACATCAGACCCAACCAAATCATGAGAAAACAAAAAGATAATTACTTGACATTGGAATGAATTAACAAAAAACAGAGCAAACTATGCTATTTGGCCCTAAACAGAGAGAACACAGTGGCAGAGTACCTGACCACTGTGACTGACCCCAACTTAAAGAAAGCTTTGACTATGTACAGACTGAGTGAGTATAGCCTTGCTATTGAGAAAGGCCACCGTAGGCAAACCTCAAATCAAATAGTTACGAGCCCCAAACGAACAATGCAGTTTAAAGAAATATGGATAAGAATAAGAAATAAAAGTAACAAGTAATTAAAGAGTAAAAAGTAATTAAAGAGCAGCAGTAAAATAACAATAGCAGGACTATATACAGGTCAGTACCTGGCTCTCCAGAGAAGACAGGCTATGTGCCCACAGCCCACAAAATGAGGTGGAAACTGAGATGCACTTCCTAACCTCCTGCCAAATGTATGACCAGTTAATTCATACTGTATGTTGTAGTCTGTCCAAGAGGGGAATCACACAGACTGATCTCAGTTAATTCATACTGTATGTTGTCGTCTGTCTAATAATTAAATCACACAAGACTGACAGCCTGTAATTTTATTAAAAGCATTCAGTTGATTACATGGCAGTTTAGAGAGCAACATCATAACAATAATCTACTTCATAATCAATATCATAACATTTATAATCAATAACATTATCTCTATAATACTAACAACATCACACTAATCTACTTCATAATCAATATCATAACATTTATAATCAATAACATTATCTCTATACTACTAACAACATAACACTAATCTACTTCATAATCAATATCATAACATTTATAATCAATAACATTATCTCTATACTACTAACAACATCACACTAATCTACATCATAATCAATAACATCATGAGAGGTAAACAGCAACAAACCCCTTCATTAAAAAATGTTTCAAAATACAAAGAATGAACAGATGATTATCATAATACATGGACTAATAATGGAAACACTTCAAGATAAAGAATCTAAGAGACACTAAATAAGATAAAGAATCTAAGAGACACTAAATAAGATAAAGATTCTAAGAGACACTAAATAAGATAAAGAATATAAGACACTAAATAAGATAAAGATTCTAAGAGACACTAAATAAGATAAAGAATATAAGACACTAAATAAGATAAAGAATCTAAGAGACACTAAATAAGATAAAGAATCTAAGAGACACTAAATAAGATAAAGAATCTAAGAGACACTAAATAAGATAAAGAATCTAAGAGACACTAAATAAGACAAAGAATCTAAGAGACACTAAATAAGACAAAGAATCTAAGAGACGCTAAATAAGATAAAGAATCTAAGAGACACTAAATAAGATAAAGAATCTAACAGACACTAAATAAGATAAAGACATAAGCAGATATTCAAGAAAACAAAACAGACAGTAATTTAGCAACTCTTAAAATAATTAAAACCCCACGTTACCAAAACCCCACGTTACCAAAACTCCATGTTACCCAAACCCCAATGTTACCCAAAACCCCATGTTACCCAAACCCAATGTTACCCAAATCCCACGTTACCCAGAACCCCATGTTACCCAAACCCCAATGTTACAGTACACCCCCATGTTACAGTACACCCCCATGTTACCCACTACCCCATGTTACAGTACACCCCCATGTTACCCGATTCCCCATGTTACAGTACAACCCCATGTTACCCAATACCCCATGTTACCCCAAACCCCATGTTACCCAGAACCCCACGTTACCCAAAACCCCATGTTACCCAAAACCCCATGTTACCCAAACCCCATGTTACCCAGAACCCCATGATACCCAAAACCCCATGTTACCCAAACCCCATGTTACCCAGAACCCCATGATACCCAAAACCCCATGTTACCAAACCCCATATTACCCAGAACCCCATGTTACCCAAAACCCAATGTTACCCAAAACCCAAAGTTACCAAAACCACATGTTACCCAAAACCCCATGTTACCCAAACCCCATGTTACCCAAACCCCATGTTACCCAAACCCCATGTTACACAAAACACCATGTTACCCGAAACCCCATGTTACCAAAACCTCATGTTACCCAAAACCCCATGTTACCCAGGAACCCCATGTTACCAAAACCCCATATTACCCAAAACCCCATGTTACCCAAAACCCCACGTTACCCAAAACCCCACGTTACCAAAACCCCACGTTACCCAAAACCCCATGTTACCCAGAACCCCATGTTACCCAAAACCCCATGTTACCCAAAACCCCATGTTACCCAGAACCCCATGTTACCCAAAACCCCATGTTACCCAGAACCCCATGTTACCCAAAACCCCATGTTACCGAAACTCCATGTGACCCAAACCCCATGTTACCCAAAACCCCGTGTTACCCAAAACCCCATGTTACCCAAAACCCCATGTTACCCTGAACCCTATGTTACCCTGAACCCCATGTTACCCAAAACCCCATGTTACCCAAAACCCCATGTTACCCTGAACCCCATGTTACCCAAAACCCCATGTTACCCAAAACCCCATGTGACCCAAAACCCCATGTTACCCTGAACCCTATGTTACCCTGAACCCCATGTTACCCAAAACCCCATGTTACCCTGAACCCCATGTTACCCAAAACCCATGTTACCCAAAACCACATGTTACCCAAAACCCCATGTTACCGAAACTCCATGTGACCCAAACCCCATGTTACAAAACCCCATGTTACCCAAACCCCATGTTACCCAAAACCCCATGTTACCCAAAACCCCATGTTACCCAAAACCCATGTTACCCTGAACCCTATGTTACCCAAAACCCCATGTTACCCTGAACCCCACGTTACCCAAAACCCCATGTGACCCGAAACCCCATGTTACACAAAACCCCATGTTACCCTGAACCCCATGTTACCAAAACCCCATGTTACCCAACACCCCATGTTACCCTGAACCCCATGTTACCAAAACCCCATGTTACCCAAAACCCCATGTTACCCTGAACCCCATGTTACCCTGAACCCCATGTTACCCTGAACCCCATGTTACCCTGAACCCCATGTTACCAAAACCCCATGTGACCCGAAACCCCATGTGACCCGAAACCCCATGTTACCCTGAACCCCATGTTACCCAAAACCCCATGTTACCCTGAACCCCATGTTACCCAAAACCCCATGTTACCCTGAACCCCATGTTACCCAGAACCCCATGTTACCCAAAACCCCATGTGACCCGAAACCCCATGTTACCCAAAACCCCATGTTACCCTGAACCCTATGTTGCCCTGAACCCCATGTTACCCAAAACCCCATGTTACCCTGAACCCCATGTTACCCAAAACCCCATGTTACCCAAAACCCCATGTTACCCTGAACCCCATGTTACCAAAACCCCATGTTACCCTGAACCCCATGTTGCCCAAAACACCATGTTTCCCAGAACCCCATGTTTCCGGAAACCCCATGTTACCAAAACCCCATGTTTCTCTGGTTGTAAAAACAAATTAAATGAATAATGGTGGTTGCAGTCACTCCTTTTAGATTTCTTACAAGGTTCTAGAAAAATAAACTTATTCTCAAATTGTTATTAAAATTAGAAATACTTAAGGTTTGTCACCACATTTTAAACACCAGTCCACTGCTGACCATCGATTTAAAACACAAAACTGACCTAAGATCAGCATGTAGAGTCAGCTTCATTCTACTCCTACTCCGTCCCCTGGGCTGCTCTCTCCTCTCCCGGTCCAGCTTCAGCTCTGGAGCTCAGAGAGACCATCTCCATGGCATTGACATAAAGATCCATGCTGCTCACCCTGTTCACTCTCTTCTGCCTCCTGGTGGGCTAGGGAGACACAGCACCAACAGTCAGACATTTACTCTCTCGTATCTCCATTCTCTCTCCCCCTCACCCTCTCCCTCTAGTTTAAATTACTTGTAACGTCTGAGTAAATGTCTTTACCTTGTAGTACAGGTAGGAGGTGGTGATTGTTGTCAGTAGGATCAGCAGCACTACAACGTGTCTGATGATGAAGGCTGGCAGAGGAGAGGCTGCAAACAGAAACACCTTTGATGAGGGGACTGATCATCATCACATAGATCTGTGGGAAATCTGTCAATGACAAAGGTATAGGTCTGGTTCATGTTCAGTTACCTGTGATGGTGAGGAAGAGGAGCTCACTCTCAGAGGAGAAGTTGTGAGAGAAAACATAATTGTCATAAACACATCTGTAGTTCCCTTGGTGGGAGTCATCTGCAGCAGGGAAGAGGAATGCAGCAGAGTGATTGACAGCTGGCTGGGTCTGGGTTCTGTTGTAGCCGGTGAACGTGAGGAGGAAGGAGCCTCCTGGCTACTGTGGCTGAGTGGAGCAGGTGATGGTGAAGTTGTAGCCCCTGAACATCTCGGGCCCCTGGTGGCCCCTGAAGACCCCTCCCATTGGGTCAGTCAGGAAGATATCAGGCTGGACCAGGAGATCTGTAACAATAAAAGAGAACAAGAAAAACCTCTTCAACTAGTTTCCTATAGACATGACAATAACATCAGCATGTAACAGTGCCAGCCACCCTCCCTCACAGGGCAACATGAGTAGTGGGCCTACAGTCACTGAGACAACATATGTTGATATCAGGCTGAAGCAGGACATCTGGGACAAGAGGAGAGAAAAAGAAAACGTAGCTCCTCAACTACTTTCCTCATTTAGATGTGACAATAACATGACATGTGACAGTGGTAGTGGGTAGACACGTTCACTGAGATGACACTCAAATACAAAAGCATTCTGGGATATTTAAGTTGTATTTGATTCCAACTTGACTGAGTGATCTATTTAGTAAAGCAGACTGACAAGTTAAACAGTCATCATGAGAGGTGCAGAGGAAGTTGTATGAATGAAGGAAATGAGTTGAATATAATTATGATATGTTGATATTTCCTGAGCAGATCACTGTGAGTCCAGGAAGGAGATATAATACATGGACTAAAGTATGTGGAACTCAGCAGTGAGTTTAACAACAGAGGATTATTTTTACGCTCTACGTGGTTCAGCCCTTGACTGTCTGTTCTGTGAGCTTGTGTTGTCTACCACTTCACGGCTGAGCCGTTGTTGCTCCTAGACTTGCCACGTTAAGTCACTGAGATCTTCAGTAAGTCCAATCTACTGGCAATGTTTGTCTATGGAGATTGCTTGGCTGTGTGCTCGATTTTATACACCTGTCACCAACAGGTGTGGCTGAAATAGCCAAAGTCCACTAAAGTCCACATACTTTTGGCCATATAGTGTATCTTGTTTTTACCTGAGCAGATCACTGTGAGTCCAGGATGGAGATCATATGTTCTTCTACACTCCCTCAGTGAAGACTCAGACCCAGAACAGGAAACTCTAAACCCTCTAGTGGTGTTTCCAGGTGGTACTGAAACAGTGGAGCCACAACCCAGCTGTCTACACACTAGTGCAGCTACATTCTTCTGGTTCCACACTCTAGCTCCCACAGTCCTCCACTCTCCCTGGTCGTACCACTCCACTCCACCAGCACAGCGACTGCCTCCTCCTACCAGCCTCACATCATCAGGCTCTGAGAAAAGAAAAGAGAGAGACAGTAATCTTACTATTTTCTCACTAAAACACACCTATATTGTCTCTCATATTTTTCACTCCAGGTGAGAAACAATGTTGACTGAGTGACAAACTGTTTCTTACCTGAGCAGGTGAGTCCAACAGCATTACCAGGTAGGCAGGTGTTGTTCTCTCTGTCTGAGGTGTCACAGTCCAGGAGAAGGGACTCTTTGCCTTTACACTGGAACTCTTTATCCCAGGTCTGACCCTCACCTTCTCCATAGAGCCCCCCCTGTAGAGCTGCAGGAGCCCCACAGCCAACATCCCTACAGACTACCTCTGCATCCTGCTGGTCAAAGTCAGCTTCACACACTGAGGCCCAGGACTGATTGGACTTCACCTCCACTCTCCCAGAGCAGAGACCAGCTCCATCCACAAGACGCACAGACTCTGGAGAAAAAGAGTTGGTTGAACATTCAATCAGTTTTGTTGATGACACTGTCGAGGACTGAACACAAATATGTTGGATAAAAGATTGTAGTTTGCTATGTTTGATACTGTAAGAGGTAGAAATGGGTTCTTAGTCACTCAGGATCGGGTTGGGAATAATGCAGGCAGGAGACAGGAATAAGTTCACTTCACTTTATAGAAAATAAACAGCTGGACATCCATCAGGCAGCTTCACTTCAGTACCATCTGAACTACAATGATCTGCCCATGAACATCTCCCATAAACCAATATGACAAATATAATGTTTAAATACATCTGACATCTCTCCCTCTATTTAAATGAATTAAAAACACATAAAACATGATACATGGTAATATTGTATAATGTATAAATAAATCTGTCAATATGACCAGTCTCTTACCTGAACAGTTCACATGATGATAATATCCACCATCACAGTAACCAGGTCCTCCTATGATGACACACTGTCCAATTGAAGACTCATTTCCACTACAACTACTATATAGTATGACTCCTCCTCTTCTATATTCAATCAGAGGTCTTCTAGATTCAGATACAGGATTCCCACAGTCCAGCTCTCTACACATAATCTTAGTCTCTCTCATCATTCTCCACCAACTAGGACATAGACCGAACCACTCTCCTCTGTAGAAGACTTCCACTGTCCCAGAACAGGAAGTGGTCCCATCCACCAGTCTGACTGAGAGTTCAGCTGTTAACAGCAGAGAGGAAAACACAGTGGTGAGGACAGATGATGACAGTGATTCTGTTATTCTAACAGCAGTAATGCTTTGTGGTTGACAAGTATTAGTAGTTCCATAAAACACTACTTGTTGTTGGGTTTTAGAATGGTTTGTATGGACACATGAATTTCTCCATGTGGGATAATAAAGTTGACTAATATTGAACTGCTATAATCACTGTAGATTTATACTCTACCTACCTGGTGGACTGACGCTTTGAGCCTGGAGATCTGGGGAGAAAGAGAGAGACAGAGGAGAAAGAGACAGAGAGAGAGACAGAGAGGAGTCAGAGGAAGAGAGAGACAGAGGAGAAAGGGAGGAATCAGAGGAGAAAGGGAGGAATCAGAGGAAGAGAGAGACAAAGGTTAAATGAACATCAACATGACCTTTCATGATGTGATGGGGAAGACAGGCTTAACGTTGGTATGGTGCAACAACACCCATGTGTACATACACCATATATACAAAAGTATGTGGACACCCCTTCAAATTAGTGGATTCTATTTCAGCCACACCCCTTCCTGACAGATGTATAAAATCAAGCACTCAGCCATGAAATCTCCATAGACAAACTTTGTCAGTAGAATTGAGTTAATGAACTCGCCCTCACTTTTCCTCTTCCCCCCCTCTCCTCTCCTCTTCAACTGTTCTTTTCTCCTCTTCTCCCCACTTCTCCCCCTCTCTTCTCCACTTCTCCTCCTCCTCTTCTCCTCTTCTCCCCAATTCTACCCCTCCCCTCTCCTCTTCTCCCCCTCTCCTCTTCTTTTCTCCACCTCTCCCCCTCTCCTCTTCTCTCCCTCTCCTCTTCTTCCCCTCCCCTCTTCTCCCCCTCTCCTCCTCTCCCATCTCTTCTCCTCCTCTCCCTCTCTTCTCCTCTTCTCCCCCTCTCTTCTCCTCTTCTCCCCTCTCTTCTTCTCCCTCTTTCCTCTTCTCCCCTCCCCTCCTCTCTCCTTTTCTCCTCCTCTCCTCTCTCCTCCTCACTCGCCTTATCTCCTCACTTCTCTTCTCCACCTCTCTTCTCCTCTTCTCCCCTCTCCTCTTCTCTTCTCCACCTCTCTTCTCCTCTTCCCCCCTCTCCTCTTCTCCTCCTCTCCTTTTCTCCTCCCTTCTCCCCCTCTCTTCTCCTCCCTCCCTTCTCCTCCTCCCCCCTCTCCTCTTCTCTTCTTCCCCTCCTCTCTTCTCCCCCTCTCCTCCTCTCCCATCTCTTCTCCTTTTCTCCCCTCTCCTCTTCTCCCCCTTTCCTCTTCTCCCCTCTCCTTTTCTCCTCCTCACTCACCTTATCTCCTCACTTCTCTTCTCCCCCTCTCCTCTTCTCTTCTCCACCTATCCCCCCTCTCCTCTTCTCTCCTCCCCCTCCCTTCTTCTCAACCTCTCTCCTCCTCTCCTCTCTCCTCTCTTCTCCTCTTCTCCCACCCCTCTCCTCTTCTCAACCTCTCCTCTCTCCTCCTCTATCTTCTCCCCTCCCCTCTCTTCTCCAGCCTCTTCTCCCCTCTCTTCGTCTCCCAGTCTCTTTTCTCTCCCTCTTTTTCTCTCCCTCTCTCCCTCTCCTCCTCTCTTTTCTCTCCCTCTTTTCTCTCCCCGCTCTCCTCTACCTCCCCTCCCCTCCCCCTTTCCTCTTCTCCTCTCCTCTTCTGTCCCTCTTTATTCTCCTCTTCACCCCCCTTTTCTCCACCTCTCCTCTTCTGACCCTCTCTTCTCCTCTTCTCCCCCATCTACTCTTCCCCCTCTACTCTTCTTCCCCTGCCCTCCTCCTGTCCTCTTCTCCCCCTTTCCTCTTCTCTCCAATTCCTCTTCTCCCCTTCTCCTCTCCTCTTCTCCCTCTCTGTTCTCCTCTTCTCTCCCTTTCTTCTCCTCTTCTCCCCCTTCTCCCCTTCTCCTCTCCTCCCCCTCTCCTCTTCTTCCCCTCTCCTCTTCTTCCCCTCCCCTCCCCTCTCTCCTCTTCTCCCTATCTCTTCTCCTATTCTGCCTATCATCTACTCTTCTGCCCCTATCTTCCCCCTCAACTCCCCCTCTCCTCTTCCCCCCCTCTTCTCCCCCTCTGTCTTTCTCCCCCTCTCTTCTACTCTTTCCCCCTCTGCTCTTCCTGCACTCTCATCATCTCCCCCCTCTCCTCTTCCCCTTCTCCTCTTCTGACCCTTTCTTCTCCTCTACTCCCCCTCACTTCTCCTCTACTCCCCTTCTCCTCTCCTCTACTCCCCCTCGCTTCTCCTCTCCTCCCCTTCTCCTCTCCTCTACTCCCCCTCGCTTCTCTCCTCTCCTTCTCCTCTCCATTTCATTCTGTACTCCAACATCTACCTGGTATTCAAGATAACACACAACATTGCAGCACCAAATTTGTTTTCATCAACCTCAGACTTAAATATCAGTGTTCCAAGAACCTCCACCAGGGGAACTGTAGAATCCTCAAACGGTCCACCACCTTCTCCCAAACTGACTTCTCATACAAACCAATAAAGACATGGAATGGCCTCACCTCAACATGGATCTAGTCCAATCAGACGTGTCTCACCTCAACATGGATCTAGTCCAATCAGACGTGTCTCACCTCAACATGGATCTAGTCCAATCAGACGTGTCTCACCTCAACATGGATCTAGTCCAATCAGACGTGTCTCACCTCAACATGGATCTAGTCCAATCAGACGTGTCTCACCTCAACATGGATCTAGTCCAATCAGACGTGTCTCACCTCAACATGGATCTAGTCCAATCAGACGTGTTCACATTGATATTGATCTAATAGGCAACAGTGATTTTATTAATGACACAGAATAAACACTAAAAACGCATTACATTTAAATAGCTGTAATAACTTTGCTCTGTACACTATTCTGATTAGATGCTATTTAATGCTGTGTTTGGACACAGGTTTCTATAGGAACACTAAGACACCTGGACCACATATTGAGATGTGCCTTTAGTTAAGTAAATCAGTTGCTACAAAAGGTGACAGTTGTAGGTGTCATGACTTCCACCGAAGTCGGTCCCTGTCCTTGTTCTGGTGGTGAAGAAGGATGGCGGTCTGCGCCCGTGCATTGACTATCGAGGTATCAACCAAATCACTGTGAGGTACTGCTACCTGCTGCCTCTCATAGCCAGTGTGATAGAGTCAATGCACAGGGCTTCTTCACAAAATTGGATCTCAGGAGCGTTTACAACCTGGTGCGTATCCGGGAGGGGGACGAGTGGAAGACGTCATTTAGTACCACCTCAGGGCACTATGAGTACCTTGTCATGCCGTACAGGTTGATGTCTTCCAGACCTTCGTAGACGAGATTTTCCGGGACCTGCAGGGGCAGGGTGTAGTAGTGTATATATCGACCACATTCTGATATACTCCGCTACACGCGCCAAGTGTGTGTCCCTGATGCTCAAGGTACTTGGTCGACTGTTGGAGCCTGACCTGTACGTCAAGGCTGAGAAATGTCTGTTCTTCCAACAGTCTGTCTCCTTCCTAGGGTACCGCATTTCAGCTTCAGGGATGGAGATGGAGAGTGACTGCATTTCCACTTCAGGGGTGGAGATGGAGAGTGACTGCATTTCAGCTTCAGGGGTGGAGATGGAGAGTGACCGCATTTCAGCTTCAGGGGTGGAGATGGAGAGTGACTGCATTTCCACTTCAGGGGTGGAGATGGAGAGTGACTGCATTTCCACTTCAGGGGTGGAGATGGAGAGTGACTGCATTTCCACTTCAGGGATGGAGATGGAGAGTGACTGCATTTCAGCTTCAGGGGTGGAGATTGAGAGTGACTGCATTTCAGCTTCAGGGATGGAGATGGAGAGTGACTGCATTTCAGCTTCAGGGATGGAGATGGAGAGTGACTGCATTTCACCTTCAGGGGTGGAGATGGAGAGTGACTGCATTTCAGCTTCAGGGATGGAGATGGAGAGTGACTGCATTTCAGCTTCAGGGGTGGAGATGGAGAGTGACTGCATTTCAGGTTCAGGGGTGGAGATGGAGAGTGACTGCATTTCAGCTTCAAGGGTGGATATGGAGAGTGACTGCATTTCAGCTTCAGGGGTGGAGATTGAGAGTGACTGCATTTCAGCTTCAGGGATGGAGATGGAGAGTGACTGCATTTCAGCTTCAGGGATGGAGATGGAGAGTGACTGCATTTCAGCTTCAGGGGTGGAGATGGAGAATGACTGCATTTCAGCTTCAGGGGTGGAGATGGAGAGTGACTGCATTTCAGCTTCAGGGATGGAGATGGAGAGTGACTGCATTTCAGCTTCAGGGGTGGAGATGGAGAGTGACTGCATTTCAGGTTCAGGGGTGGAGATGGAGAGTGACTGCATTTCAGCTTCAGGGATGGAGATGGAGAGTGACTGCATTTCCACTTCAGGGATGGTGATGGAGAGTGACCGCATTTCAGCTTCAGAGGTGGAGATGGAGAGTGACCGCATTTCAGCTTCAGGGGTGGAGATGGAGAGTGACTGTATTTCAGCCGTGTGTAATTGGCCGACTCCCACCACGGTAAAGGAGGTGCAGCGGCTTTGGTCAGGTAGCCAACTACTACCGGAGGTTTATCCGGGGCTTCGGTCAGGTAGCCAACTACTACTGGAGGTTTATCCGGGGCTTTGATCAGGTAGCCAACTACTACCGGAGGTTTAACCGGGGCTTTGGTCAGGTAGCCAACTACTACCGGAGGTTTATCCGGGGCTTTGATCAGGTAGCCAACTACTACCGGAGGTTTATCCGGGGCTTTGGTCAGGTAGCCAACTACTACCGGAGGTTTATCCAGGGCTTTGATCAGGTAGCAAACTACTACCGGAGGTTTATCCGGGGCTTTGGTCAGGTAGCCAACTACTACCAGAGGTTTATCCAGGGCTTTGGTCAGGTAGCCAACGACTACCGGAGGTTTATCCGGGGCTTCGGTCAGGTAGCCAACTGCTACCGGAGGTTTATCCGGGGCTTTGGTCAGGTAGCCAACTACTACCGGAGGTTTATCCGGGGCTTTGGTCAGTTAGCGACTCACATTACCTCACTGCTGAAGGGGGGACCGGTGCGACTGCAGTGGACGGCTGAGGCGGACAGGGCTTTTGGTCACCTGAGGGCTCTGTTTACCTCGGCTCCTGTGCTGGCTCATCCGGATCTGGGATAGGAGCCGTGCTCTCTCAGCGCTCGAGTACGCCACTAAAGCTCCGCCCCTGTGCTTTCTTTTCGAAGAAGCTCAGCCCGGCGGAGCGAAACTATGATGTGGGGGATCGGGAGCTGTTGGCTGTTGTCAAGGCTCTGAAGGCGTGGAGACTTTGGCTTGAAGGGGCTTAACACCCTTTTCTCATCTGGACTGACCACCACAATCTGGAGTACATCCGGGCAGCGAGGAGACTGAACCCTCGCCAGGCAAGGTGGAGACTGAACCCTCGCCAGGCAAGGTGGAGACTGAACCCTCGCCAGGCAAGGTGGAGACTGAACCCTCGCCAGGCAAGGTGGAGACTGAACCCTCGCCAGGCAAGGTGGAGACTGAACCCTCGCCAGGCAAGGTGGAGACTGAACCCTCGCCAGGCAAGGGCCATGTTTTTTTTACCCGTTTTGTTTTCACTAAGGCAGACGCACTGTCCTACAGACCAGGTTCCCAGAACGCTAAGGCAGACGCACTGTCCTACAGACCAGGTTCCCAGAACGCTAAGGCAGACGCACTGTCCTACAGACCAGGTTCCCAGAACGCTAAGGCAGACGCACTGTCCTACAGACCAGGTTCCCAGAACGCTAAGGCAGACACACTGTCCTACAGACCAGGTTCCCAGAACGCTAATGCAGACGCACTGTCCTACAGACCAGGTTCACAGAACGCTAAGGCAGACGCACTGTCCTACAGACCATGTTCCCAGAACGCTAAGGCAGACACACTGTCCTACAGACCAGGTTCCCAGAACGCTAAGGCAGACACACTGTCCTACAGACCAGGTTCCCAGAACACGAAGGCAGACGCACTGTCCCGGATGTATGACACAGAGGAGCGGTCCATAGATCACACTCCAAAAATTCCTCTTGCCTGGTGGCACCGGTAGTGTGGGAGCTGGATGCGGACATCGAGCGGCGTTACGTACAGAGCCCACTTCCCCCCACCTGCCCAGAGGGACGTTACAGCCCTTACCCATTCCACAATGTCCGGGGTCGCACCTGTCTGTTTATTTTCCTCAAGGATCTTCCTCCCTCACGATCCTGGTCATTGTGCATCAGTTCTCTAAGTCCTGCCGTCTCCTTCCTTTTCCCAGTCTCCCTACGGCCCTACTGACTGAGGAGGCCCTGTTTACACACATCTTCCGGCACTATGGGGTGCCAGAGGTTTTAGTGTCTGATCGAGGTCACCAGATCACGTCAAGGTTCTGGAGGGCGTTTATGGAACGTCTGGGGTCTCGGTCAGCCTTACCTCTGGTTTTCACCTCCGCCACCGCAGTGAGGCCCTGGTCTGGCTCTCGACCCGAAACCTGCCCCTCCGCCTGCCCTGCCAGAAGCTGGCATCTCTACTCTCCTGACTCCTCTGCACCAGCTACACCCAGAACATTACAGTAGGACTGTGAACAAAGTAGCTGAATTGTCAAAGACTGAAGTCACCCAAAGACACGTAATCCAGAACTTTCTCTGGTAAAGAATTACAAATCTACCACTTTCACATACACCCCTCGATACACAGCAGAACATCTACAATGAATCCATCCACCAAACATCCTGATTTGTTTTAATGAACACTTTTTACGACACTAAAATAACCTTCAACTACAGTATATATGAAGGGATTATTGTCATTGTTTTATTATATAGGCTACAGGAAGTTATATTCTTCCATTGTAAATAACAGGTTCTCCCTCCATCTACAATCATCAGGTCTGCTTGCAGATGAACAGAATGTCTTGGAAAGCCAGACCTTCCATTACTATTTATCAAGCATACACACTCACACTCTTTCAAACATTATTATTTGGGAAAGTTATCAGGGGTAGTAACTAGCACAACTTATTTGACTATTTCTTTCACACACACCTCATTGGCTAGGTTAGCTAGCTAGCTAACTAGCTTCATTTAGCACAAGCTCACGACTAAACTGACCTGGTGATCCTACTATCATGGACACTTGTCAGTATAGTTGCCTAGCTGTGTAAAAGGTACCTGCATCAGTATAGTTGTCTAGCTGTGTAAAAGGGACCTGCATCAGTATAGTTGTCTAGCTGTGTAAAAGGTACCTGCATCAGTATAGTTGAAAGGGACATGCATCAGTATAGTTGAAAGGGACCTGCATCAGTATAGTTGAAAGGGACCTGCATCAGTATAGTTGTAAGGGACCTACATCAGTATAGTTGCCTAGCTGTGTAAAAGGTACCTGCATCAGTATAGTTGAGAGGGACCTGCATCAGTATAGTTGAAAGGGACCTGCATCAGTATAGTTGAGAGGGACCTGCATCAGTATAGTTGAGAGGGACCTGCATCAGTATAGTTGAAAGGTACCTGCATCAGTATAGTTGAGAGGGACCTGCATCAGTATAGTTGAAAGGGACCTGCATCAGTATAGTTGAAAGGGACCTGCATCAGTATAGTTGTAAGGGACCTGCATCAGTATAGTTGAAAGGGACCTGCATCAGTGTAGTTGAAAGGGACCTGCATCAGTGTAGTTGAAAGGGACCTGCATCAGTATAGTTGAAAGGGACCTGCATCAGTATAGTTGAAAGGTACCTGCATCAGTATAGTTGAAAGGTACCTGCATCAGTATAGTTGTCTAGCTGTATAAAAGGGACCTGCATCAGTATAGTTGAAAGGTACCTGCATCAGTATAGTTGAAAGGTACCTGCATCAGTATAGTTGTCTAGCTGTATAAAAGGGACCTGCATCAGTATAGTTGAAAGGGACCTGCATCAGTATAGTTGAAAGGGACCTGCATCAGTATAGTTGTAAGGGACCTGCACCAGTATAGTTGTCTAGCTGTGTAAAAGGTACCTGCATCAGTATAGTTGTCTAGCTGTATAAAAGGGACCTGCATCAGTATAGTCGAAAGGGACCTGCATCAGTATAGTTGAAAGGTACCTGCATCAGTATAGTTGAAAGGTACCTGCATCAGTATAGTTGTCTAGCTGTGTAAAAGGTACCTGCATCAGTATAGTTGTCTAGCTGTGTAAAAGGTACCTGCATCAGCATAGTTGAAAGGGACCTGCATCAGTATAGTTGAAAGGGACCTGCATCAGTATAGTTGAAAGGGACCTGCATCAGTATAGTTGAAAGGTACCTGCATCAGTATAGTTGAAAGGGACCTGCATCAGTATAGTTGTCTAGCTGTGTAAAAGGTACCTGCATCAGTATAGTTGTCTAGCTGTGTAAAAGGGACCTGCATCAGTATAGTTGAAAGGGACCTGCATCAGTATAGTTGAAAGGGACCTGCATCAGTATAGTTGAAAGGTACCTGCATCAGTATAGTTGTCTAGCTGTGTAAAAGGGACCTGCATCAGTATAGTTGAAGGGTACCAGCATCAGTATAGTTGAAGGGTACCAGCATCAGTATAGTTGAAAGGGACCTACATCAGTATAGTTGAAGGGTACCAGCATCAGTATAGTTGAAGGGTACCAGCATCAGTATAGTTGAAAGGTACCTGCATCAGTATAGTTGAAAGGGACCTGCATCAGTATAGTTGAAAGGGACCTGCATCAGTATAGTTGTCTAGCTGTGTAAAAGGGACCTGCATCAGTATAGTTGAAAGGTACCTGCATCAGTATAGTTGAAAGGGACCTGCATCAGTATAGTTGAAAGGGACCTGCATCAGTATAGTTGAAAGGTACCTGCATCAGTATAGTTGAAAGGGACCTGCATCAGTATAGTTGAAAGGGACCTGCATCAGTATAGTTGAAAGGGACCTGCATCAGTATAGTTGAAAGGGACCTGCATCAGTATAGTTGAAAGGGACCTGCATCAGTATAGTTGTCTAGCTGTGTAAAAGGTACCTGCATCAGTATAGTTGTCTAGCTGTTTAAAAGGTACCTGCATCAGTATAGTTGTCTAGCTGTGTAAAAGGTACCTGCATCAGTATAGTTGAAAGGGACCTGCATCAGTATAGTTGAAAGGGACCTGCATCAGTATAGTTGTCTAGCTGTGTAAAAGGGACCTGCATCAGTATAGTTGTCTAGCTGTGTAAAAGGTACCTGCATCAGTATAGTTGTCTAGCTGTGTAAAAGGTACCTGCATCAGTATAGTTGTCTAGCTGTGTAAAAGGTACCTGCATCAGTATAGTTGTCTAGCTGTGTAAAAGGTACCTGCATCAGTATAGTTGTCTAGCTGTATAAAAGGTACCTGCATCAGTGTAGTTGAAAGGGACCTGCATCAGTATAGTTGAAAGGGACCTGCATCAGTATAGTTGAAAGGGACCTGCATCAGTGTAGTTGAAAGGGACCTGCATCAGTGTAGTTGAAAGGGACCTGCATCAGTGTAGTTGAAAGGGACCTGCATCAGTGTAGTTGAAAGGGACCTGCATCAGTATAGTTGAAAGGGACCTGCATCAGTATAGTTGAAAGGGACCTGCATCAGTGTAGTTGAAAGGGACCTGCATCAGTGTAGTTGAAAGGGACCTGCATCAGTGTAGTTGAAAGGGACCTGCATCAGTATAGTTGTAAGGGACCTGCATCAGTATAGTTGAAAGGGACCTGCATCAGTATAGTTGTAAGGGACCTGCATCAGTATAGTTGTCTAGCTGTGTAAAAGGGACCTGCATCAGTATAGTTGAAAGGGACCTGCATCAGTATAGTTGAAAGGGACCTGCATCAGTGTAGTTGAAAGGGACCTGCATCAGTATAGTTGTCTAGCTGAGTAAAAGGTACCTGCATCAGTATAGTTGTCTAGCTGTGTAAAAGGGACCTGCATCAGTATAGTTGAAAGGGACCTGCATCAGTGTAGTTGAGAGGGACCTGCATCAGTATAGTTGAAAGGGACCTGCATCAGTATAGTTGAAAGGGACCTGCATCAGTATAGTTGAAAGGTACCTATCAGTATAGTTGAAAGGTACCTATCAGTATAGTTGAAAGGTACCTGCATCAGTATAGTTGAAAGGGACCTGCATCAGTATAGTTGAAAGGTACCTGCATCAGTATAGTTGTAAGGGACCTGCATCAGTATAGTTGAAAGGGACCTGCATCAGTATAGTTGAAAGGTACCTGCATCAGTATAGTTGTCTAGCTGTGTAAAAGGTACCTGCATCAGTATAGTTGTCTAGCTGTGTAAAAGGTACCTGCATCAGTATAGTTGAAAGGTACCTGCATCAGTATAGTTGAGAGGGACCTGCATCAGTATAGTTGAAAGGGACCTGCATCAGTATAGTTGAAAGGGACCTGCATCAGTATAGTTGAAAGGGACCTGCATCAGTATAGTTGAAAGGTACCTGCATCAGTATAGTTGTCTAGCTGTGTAAAAGGTACCTGCATCAGTATAGTTGAGAGGGACCTGCATCGGTATAGTTGAAAGGGACCTGCATCAGTATAGTTGAAAGGTACCTGCATCAGTATAGTTGAAAGGTACCTGCATCAGTATAGTTGAAAGGGACCTGCATCAGTATAGTTGAAAGGTACCTGCATCAGTATAGTTGCCTCGCTGTGTAAAATGCTATGCAGCTGTGATGCAGTCGGTGTGTTCGAAGCGTTAGGAAGTAGTTTGGGGCTGTAGAAATACAGATAAACCTAGGGTATGGCTAAATGGGGTGTGTAGAAATACAGATAAACCTAGGGTATGGCTAAATGGGGTGTGTAGAAATACCGATAAACCTAGGGTACGGCTAAATGGGATGTGTAGAAATACAGATAAACCTAGGGTTTGGCTAAATGGGGAGTGTAGAAATACAGATAAACCTAGGGTATGGCTAAATGGGGTGTGTAGAAATACAGATAAACCTAGGGTATGGCTAAATGGGGTGTGTAGAAATACAGATAAACCTAGGGTATGGCTAAATGGGGTGTGTAGAAATACAGATAAACCTAGGGTATGGCTAAATGGGGTGTGTAGAAATACAGATAAACCTAGGGTATGGCTAAATGGGGTGTGTAGAAATACAGATAAACCTAGGGTTTGGCTAAATGGGGTGTGTAGAAATACAGATAAACCTAGGGTATGGCTAAATGGGGTGTGTAGAGTCCCTCAACCAGTTGAAGCTAATTTATTATAAACTCAAAAGTAGTATTTGGAGAACAGCTAAACCCAGTGTGTCCCCAGACATTCACTATTTAACTGTACGAGAATGCTTAAAAGGTCGCAAAATGTTTTATATTGGTTATCGGTATGGTTTCTTTTTGGCAAGGAAAATATTGGATATCGGTATCGGCCAAACATGTACTATCAGTGCATCCCTAATAATAAGGATGTAACAAGATGGAACATCGTTGTGGAAATCTGTTGCAGCTCAAGTTGACTACAACATCCACAATGCAATGCTCTCTATGTGGGCTGGCTGGCTGGCTAGCTAAATGTATCTACACACAATAATACCAAAGACAATATCAGCATGTGAAGTAGCTAACTAGCTGTTAAATCGCCTAAACAACCTGCACTATCAATTTAGGAGTCTACAATCTCACCATATTCAACCTGCAGATCGATGTGTCTCCCAGAGTGGAATCTAACAGAAATACTGTTGAGGAGATGGGAAACGTTGCCCTTGCTACCTCAATAGGCGGTGCTGTGCATTCTGGGTGATTCTGGGACAAGGAGAGCGCTCTTTTAATACCCATGATTTTGGAATGAGATGTTAGATGAGCAGGTGTCCACATACTTTTGGTCATGTAGTGTACATTACCCTTCCATGCAAATGTGTAACTCTCTTTGCAGATGAGATTAAATCTAATTTAAGACATTTGATTTTGTCAGTTTTCTAAATCATTAATTTCAGAGGTCAGGGGTCAAGCTGAGCCGGACCAAGAGTGGAAAAGGTTGCTGGTTATGATGACATCACTGGTGAGAAGTCAGTAAAGACAAGATATTCAGTTGGCTGCATGTTAGTCTGTCAGCACTATCTCTGTTGACATCTCACTTTCTCTCCACGCCTTCTCTCTCTCTCTCTCTCTCTTCCTGACAGATAGCATCAGCCCTGTTGCCTTGGTAACATACCTCTATCATCTACACCCCCCTTCTCCTACTCTAACATCAGACCAATATAATATATAATATGTCAAGTATACGTAGTTCCATAAAACACTACTTGTTATTGGGTTTTAGAATGGTTTGTATGGACACATGACTTTCTTCATGTGGTATAATAAAGTTGACTAATATTGAACTGCTATAATCACTGTAGATTTATACTCTCCCTACCTGGTGGACTGAAGCTTTGAGCCTGGAGATCTGAGGAGAAAGAGAGAGACAGATTGGAAAGAGACAGAGAGAAAGGGAGGAGTCAGAGGAAGAGAGAGACAGAGATAGAGAGAAAGGGAGGAGTCAGAGGAAGAGAGAGGCAGAGGAGAAAGGGAGAGAGAGACAGAGAGATAGAGAGAAAGGGAGGAGTCAGAGGAAGAGAGAGACAGAGGAGAAAGGGGAGAGAGACAGAGAGAGAGAGAGAAAGGGAGGAGTCAGAGGAAGAGAGAGGCAGAGGTTAAATCAACATAACATGACCTTTCATGAAATGATGGGGATGACAGTGGTGCAACAACACCCATGTGTAAACACATTCGCCATCTCTCCTCCACCCTCTTCTCTCCTCCACCCTCCTCTCTCCCCTACCCTCTTCTCTCCTCCGCAAATCTCTCTATCCCCTCCCCTCCCATCGTCTCTACTCTACCCTTCTCTCTCCTATCCTCCACTCTCCCCTTCCATCTGTTCTCCCCTCCCCTTCTCTCTACCCTACCCTCTATCCCTTACCCTCCTCTCTACTCTACCCTCCTCTCTCGCCTATCTTGCTCTATGCCCTCCTTTCCCATCACCCCTCTCTCTCTCTCCCCTCCCTTTCTCTCTCCCCAACCCTCCTCTCTCCCTACCCTCTCTCTCTCCTCCTCCTCAAATCTCTCTCCCCACCCCTCCTCTCTTCTCATCTCTCTCTCTCTCTAGTTCTCTCTCTCTTCGTGACGTATAGTGTTGAACCTGTTGATCTTGACTCAGCTCATAGACCTCTATCAACTACACCCCTCCCTTCTCCTACTCCAATATAATATATAATACATAATATATACTCTCATTCATTTACATATAGACAGATACAATCAATCATTGACACACTGAATATACAACAGTCAGATGCATGACACCATCACAACTTAACTGACATTAGTGCCTGTCCCCAGATGGACAGTTAGACTACAGTAAAGTACATTTACAGGTGATCACATCATTGTCCTGCTTTGTGACACATTTTTACTGTCTGCTTCCAGTTGTATGTTATTTTACTAACCCTGCAAATTATAATATATCTTACAATATCAAAACATATCTCAGTAACTGTCACAAGTGTATCAGTATAACAGCATCCTACCTGTGCTCCACAACAGGGTCATCAGTACCACTGCAGGTATCATGTCTGTCTCTAACTGGGGCTCCACAGTCTGCTGTCATAAAGAGTGGACTGAAGAGTGGAAAATACTGCTAGGCTATATGACTTCTCTCTCATTACGTCCTAACTTCAATGATGTGAGATTAACTTCTTAGCAACTTATCTTGGATCAGTGGTTGAACACACTACAGCAAACTGATATGTTAAAAAAAACTCCACAGGAAACTGCTGACAGAGCAGCAACGTTTCACACAGTGTGTCCTATAATATCACTCCTAACTTTCTACTGCTTGAGTTCACCTCTTATAGAATATTGGCTTAACGTTCCAGCACCTAAATAGAAACAGTACCAGCACCCAAAATGAGTACTGATGAGGTCTCATGTTAGTGCAGGAGAAGAGGGGATGTGGTGTAGAAGCTAGAGGTCTGTTACCCAAGTCAACTCAACAGGCCTGATGCTATATGTCAGGGTCAGGCTGGGCTGGGCCAAGAGAGGAACAGGTTACTGGTTATGATGACATCACTGGTGAGAAGTCACTAATGAAAAGATATTAATTTGATTTAAATGTTTGTCTCTCTCTCTCCTCCCCTGTCTCCTCCTCAGTCTGTCAGTGAGTAAGAACTATCTCTCTCCTATCTCTCTCTCCCTCCTCCCCTGTCTCCTCCTGTCTGTCAGTGAGTAAGAACTATCTCTCTCCTATCTCTCTATCTCTCCCTCCTCCCCTGTCTCCTCCTCAGTCTGTCTGTGAGTAAGATCTCTCTCCTATCTCTCTCTCTCTCCCTCCTCAGTCTGTCAGTGAGTAAGAACTATCTCTCTCTCCTATATCTCTCTCTCCCTCCTCCCCTCTCCTCCTCAGTCTGTCGGTGAGTAAGAACTATCTCTCTCTCCCAGCCTTGTGGTTGATTAAAGCCCCCCCCCCCATCCACAGAAGGGGACACATCTGTGTATGTTGTGGTCTTGTGAATTCTGTCTGAATTCTGGTAAAGCTCTTTTATCTCAGCATGTCTACAGATTCTCTTTTCTCCCTGTATTTGTTGGCTTGGAAATGTTGATACCGGAGACAGTTATCAGAAGAAACTGTGTAACCAAGCATTTATAGAGGCTGAGAAATGCATTATAATTAATTGGAGGGTTGGTTATCCTCCAACAATGTCACAATGGACGGCAGAAATGTCTCGTTATGTATCACTAGATTTGATTTACTGGTCAACGTTCATGAGGTCAGGATGCCTTATATGGAAAACTGTAGGACAAAAGGATTCTGTACAAAAAACAGGACCACAACATGTTTTCAACAGCTTCTGGGTTGCTCAGTCCTGCCCTGGGGGTCTGCTGTCCTGTGTGTTGTCCCTCTGGCCTTGACCTAATACACCTGTAACCAATAGTGAATGTTTCACTCAGACCCTAAAGCTGAGTGGGATGTGTTGGGTTGGGGCTCTGCAGGGCAGTGGACACATAGGGACAGAACAGGGAGACCCAGCTATATTGAATCGAGCACACAGCCATGCAATCTCCATAGACAAACATTGTACTGCCAATGGCCTTACTGAAGAACTCAGTGACAGTCAACACGTCACCATCATAGTAAGCTACCTTTCCAACAAGTCTGTTGGTCTAATTTCCACCCTGCTCTAGCTGCCCCGGTCAACTGTAAGAGCTGTTATTGTGACGTGGAAACGTCTAGGAGCAGCAGTGGCTTAGCCTCGAAGTGGTAGCTCACACAAGCTCACAGAACGGGACCGCGAGTGCTGAAGTTCGTCGCGTGTAGAAATCATCTGTCCTCGGTTGCAACACTCACTTCCGAATTCCAAACTTCCTCTGGAAGAAACTTCAGCACAAGACCTGTTCGTCTGGAGCTTAATGAAATGGGTTTCTACAGCAGAGCAGCAGCACACAAGCCTCAGATCACCAGGTGCAATGCCAAGCGTCTGCTGGAGTGGAAACACTTTCTCTGGAGTGTTGAATCACGTTTCCCCATCTGGCAGTCCGTACCACAAACCTGGATTTGGCAGATGCCAGGAGAACGCTACCTGCCCCAAAGCATCGTGTCAACTGTAAAGTTTGGTGGAGGAGGAATAATGGTCTGGGGTTGTTTTTAATGGATCGTGTTTGGCCCCTTAGTTTCATTGAAGGGAAATGTAATCGCTACAGCATACAATTACATCCTAGACTATTCTGTGCTTCCAACTTTGTGGCAACAGTTTTGGGAAGGCCCTTTCCTGTTTCAGCATGACAATGCCCCTGTACACAAAGCGAGGTCCATACAGAGATAGTTTGTTGAGATCGTTGTGGAAGAACTTTACTGGCCTGCACAGAGCCCTGACCTAAACCCCATTGAATACCTTTAGGGATGAATTGAAATGTCGACTGTGAGCCAGGCCTGTTCGCCCAACCTCACTAATGCTGTTGTGGCTGAATGGAAGCAAGTCCCCGCAGCAATGTTCCATCATCTAGTGGAAAACCTGCCCAGAAGAGTGGAGGCTGTTATAGCAGCAATGTTCCATCTTCTAGTGGAAAGCCTTCCCAGAACAGTGGAGGCTGTTATAGCAGCAATGTTCCATCTTCTAGTGGAAAGTCTTCGCAGAACAGGGGAGGCTGTTATAGCAGCAATGTTCCATCATCTAGTGGAAAGTCTTTGCAGAACAGTGGAGGCTGTTACAGCAGCAAAGGGGGGACCAACTCCATATTAATACCCATGATTTTGGAATGAGATGTTAGATGAGCAGGTGTCCACATACTTTTGGTCATGTAGTGTACATTCCCCTTCCATGCAAATGTGTAACTCTCTTTGCAGATGAGATTAAATCTAATTTATAAAAAATGTTTTATCATTTTTTAAATCATTAATTTCAGGGGTCAGGGTCAAGCTGAGCCGGACCAAGAGTGGAAAAGGTTGCTGGTTATGATGACATCACTGGTGAGAAGTCAGTAAAGACAAGATATTCAGTTGGCTGCATGTTAGTATGTCAGCACTATCTCGGTTGACATCTCACTTTCTCTCCACGCCTTCTCTCTCTCTCTCTCTCTTCCTGACAGATAGCATCAGCCCTGTTGCCTTGGTAACAGACCTCTATCATCTACACCCCCCTTCTCCTACTCTAACATCAGACCAATATAATATATAATATGTCAAGTATAAGTAGTTCCATAAAACACTACTTGTTATTGGGTTTTAGAATGGTTTGTATGGACACATGACTTTCTTCATGTGGTATAATAAAGTTTACTAATATTGAACTGCTATAATCACTGTAGATTTATACTCTACCTACCTGGTGGACTGACGCTTTGAGCCTGGAGATCTGGGGAGAAAGAGAGAGACAGAGGAGAGAGAAAGGGAGGAGTCAGAGGAAGAGAGAGACAGAGACAGAGATAGAGAGAAAGGGAGGAGTCAGAGGAAGAGAGAGACAGAGATAGAGAGAATGGAGGAGTCAGAGGAAGAGAGAGGCAGAGGAGAAAGGGAGAGAGAGACAAAGAGATAGAGAGAAAGGGAGGAGTCAGAGGAAGAGAGAGACAGAGGAGAAAGGGAGAGAGAGACAGAGAGAGAGAGAAAGGGAGGAGTCAGAGGAAGAGAGAGGCAGAGGTTAAATCAACATAACATGACCTTTCATGATATGATGGGGATGACAGTGGTGCAACAACACCCATGTGTAAACACATTCGCCATCTCTCCTCCACCCTCTTCTCTCCTCCACCCTCCTCTCTCCCCTACCCTCTTCTCTCCTCCGCAAATCTCTCTATCCCCTCCCCTCCCATCGTCTCTACTCTACCCTTCTCTCTCCTATCCTCCACTCTCCCCATCCCTCTGTTCTCCCCTCCCCTTCTTCTCTACCCTACCCTCTATCCCCTACCCTCCTCTCTACTCCACCCTTCTCTCTACCCTACTCTCTCTTCCCTACCCTCCTCTCTCACATATCTTGCTCTATGCCCTCCTTTCCCATCACCCCTCTCTCTCTCTCCCCTCCCTTTCTCTCTCCCCAACCCTCCTCTCTCCCTACCCTCGCTCTCTCCTCCTCCTCAAATCTCTCTCCCCACCCCTCCCCTCCTCTCTTCTCATCTCTCTCTCTCATTCTCTCTCTCTTTGTGACGTATAGTGTTGGACCTGTTGATCTTGACTCAGCTCATAGACCTCTATCATCTACACCCCTCCCTTCTCCTACTCTAACATAACACCAATATAATATATAATACATAATATATGCTCTCATTCATTTACATAGAGACAGATACAATCAGTCATTGACACACTGAATATACAACAGTCCGATGCAGGACACCATCACAACTTAACTGACATTAGTGCCTGTCCCCAGATGGACAGTTAGACTACAGTAAAGTACATTTACAGGTGATCACATCATTGTCCTGCTTTGAGACAGATGTTTACTGTCTGCTTCCAGTTGTATGTTATTTTACTAACCCTGCAAATTATAATATATCTTACAATATCAAAACATATCTCAGTAACTGTCACAAGTGTATATCAGTGTAACAAAATCCTACCTGTGCTCCACAACAGGGTCATCAGTACCACTGCAGGTATCATGTCTGTCTCTAACTGGGGCTCCACAGTCTGCTGTCATAAAGAGTGGACTGAAGAGTGGAAAATACTGCTAGGCTATATGACATCTCTCTCATTACGTCCTAACGTCAATGATGTGAGATTAACTTCTTAGCAACTTATCTTGGATCAGTGGTTGAACACACTACAGCAAACTGATATGTTAAAAAAAACTCCACAGGAAACTGCTGACAGAGCAGCAAAGTTACACATAGTGTCCTATAATATCACTCCTAACTTTCTACTGCTTGAGTTCATCTCTTATAGAATATTGGCTTAATGTTCCAGCACCTAAATATAAACAGTACCAGCATCCAAAATGAGTACTGATGAGGTCTCATGTTAGAGCAGGAGAAGGGGAGATGTGTTGTAGAAGCTAGAGGTCTGTTACCCAAGTCAACTCCACAGGCCTGATGCTGTATGTCAGGGTCAGGCTGGACTGGGCCAAGAGAGGAACAGGTTACTGTTATGATGACATCACTGGTGATAGTCAGTGATAAAATATGGAGAGGAGAGGAGAGGAGAGGAGAGAGAAAAGAGGAGAGGGGAGAGAAAAGAGGAGAGGGGGGAGAAGAAGAGAGGAGAGGAGAGGAGAGGAGAGGAGAGGGAAAAGAGGAGAGGGGGGAGAAATGGAGTGGGGGAGAAGAAGAGAGGAGAGGAGAGGAGAGGAGAGGAGGAGGGAGAGAGAAAGAGGAGAGGGGAGAGAAAAGAGGAGAGGGGGGAGAAGAAGAGAGGAGAGGAGAGGAGAGGAGAGGAGAATAGAGGAGAGGAGAGGAGAGGAGAGGAGAGAGAAAAGAGGAGAGGGGGTAGAAGAGGACAGGGGGAGAAGAGAGTGGAGAAGAGGAGATGGGGAGAAGAGGAGAGAGAGAAGAGGGGAGAAGGGGGATGATGAGAGGGGGGAGATGAGAGGGGGAGAAGAGGAGAGGGGAGAAGAGAAGAGGAGAGGGGAGAGAAGAAGAGTATGGGAGATGGGGTGTCCTGTTTGTCTCCCACCGTTCCACTCAGAGGACTATCAAATCAATCATCAAATCAATGATATTTATAAAGCCCTTCTTACATCAGCTGATGTCTCAAAGTGCTGTACAGAAACCCAGCCTACAACCCCAAACAGCAAGCATTACTAGTGGCCATAAGAGGAACTGTCCTGTCAGTGTGTTTTTACTGCTGGCTCAAAACAACACATGACCTGCAAACAGGATATGATTCATGTGTGAGTACTAAAAGCACATGAATATAGTATATTATAGTATATTTATTATATATGTGGGTCGGTTAAGTAAACACTCTTAATGTTTGCTGTTTTATCACTCAAATCACATATTTGGCACTTTGCAACCAAACACATACATACATACATACATACATACATACATACATACATACATACATACATACATACATACATACATACATACATACATACATACATACATACATACATGTTTGGTCTGCCAAACACATACATACATACATACATACATACATACATACATACATACATACATACATACATACATACATACATACATACATACATACATACATACATACATACATACATACATACATACATACATACATACATACATACATACATGTATGTATGTATGCATGCATGTATGTATGTATGTATGTATGTATGTATGTATGTATGTATGTATGTATGTATGTATGTATGTATGTATGTATGTATGTATGTATGTATGTATGTATGCATGCATGCATGTATGTATGTATGTATGTATGTATGCATGCATGTATGTATGTGTTTGGCAGACAGACAGACAGACAGACAGACAGACAGACAGACAGACATACCTGTCTGTCTGTCTGTCTGTCTGTCTGTCTGTCTGTCTGTCTGTCTGTCTGTCTGTCTGTCTGTCTGTCTGTCTGTCTGTCTGCCAAACACATACATACATGTCTGTCTGTCTGTCTGTCTGTCTGTCTGTCTGTCTGTCTGTCTGTCTGTCTGTCTGTCTGTCTGTCTGTCTGCAGTACAAACAATACATCAACAAAAGTATGAGGACATCAGGATGGTAAGTTGGTGGTTGAAGATATCCCTCTCGTGGTGTGGGGGCTGTGCTTTGGCAAAGTGGGTGGGGTTATATCCTTCCTGTTTGGCCCTGTGTGGGGGTATCATTGGATGGGGCCACAGTGTCTCCTGACCCCTCCAGTCTCATCCTCCAGTAGTTGGGGGCAAGGGTCAGTTTGTTATATCTGGAGTACTTCTCCTGTCTTATTCAGTGTCCTGTGTGAATTTAAGTAAGCTCTCTCTAATTCTCTCTAATTCTCTCTTTCTTTCTCTCTCTTTCTCTCTCTCAGAGGACCTGAGCCCTAGGACCATGCCTCAGGACTACCTGGCATGATGACTCCTTGCTGTCCCCAGTCCACCTGGCCGTGCTGCTGCTCCAGTTTCAACTGTTCTGCCTGCGGCTATGGAATCTTGACCTGTTCAGCAGACGTGCAACATGTCCCAGACCTATTATTTGACCATGCTGGTAATTTATGAACATTTGAACATCTTGGCCATGTTCTGTTATAATCTCCACCCGGCACAGCCAGAAGAGGACTGGCCACCCCACATAGCCTGGTTCCTCTCTAGGTTTCTTCCTAGGTTTGGCCTTTCTAGGGAGTTTTTCCTAGCCAACGTGCTTCAACACCTGCATTGCTTGCTGTTTGGGGTTTTAGGCCGGGTTTCTGTACAGCACTTTGAGATATCAGCTGATGTACGAAGGGCAATATAAAAACATTTGATTTGATTCAGGTCCATCTCAGATGCTCTACTGACCATCATCAATCAGTAGCTGTAGTTCCATCTCAGAAGCTCTACTGACCATCATCAATCAGTAGCTGTAGTTCCATCTCAGAAGCTCTACTGACCATCATCAATCAGTAGCTGTAGTTCCATCTCAGAAGCTCTACTGACCATCATCAATCAGTAGCTGTAGTTCCATCTCAGAAGCTCCTCTCAGTTCAGACACAGTAGAACTCTAAGAACCTCATTCTGCTGCATTAAACAACCAGTTGATGACGTATTATGACATCATCTTGTAATTTCACTAAGTGTATTGTCTAAATGTGAACTGTGTAATCTACTGTAATTTACAGTACTGTAGTATATTACAGTCAGCACTTCTAAGGGACATTTGAAACACGTATCTTGCATTGTTTTCTATTGGATCAACTGGTAGTTAAAACGACTAAATTGAAAAGATATCAGTGTGTTGTGTTTTGGTGATTAAACCAACGTTCTCATTACATTTATCAATAAACGTATATTTTGAATCAACGGTTGTGTGGTGAGATGTTAACAATCCAAATGAATGAATGAATGAGAGGTTTTGAATGAAAGACTGTCTGTGTTGCAAGCTGACCAGTTAGGAGTTCTGTACTATGAGATGTGAAAATGTACCACATAAAAGGTATAATGTTTTAACTCTTCATCGTTGGGTCTCAGAGCATTTCACAGTAAAGTCTACACCTGTTGTGTTCAACACATTATATTCATGTTTATGTATTTAAGAAACTGCATCTCAGTACAATAGGTGTCACTGAAGTACCTGGTTAGAGTGGTGCACAATGGGTCCAGCGTTGTCTGGGTTTGGCTGGGATTGGAAATAACTATTTGTTCCTAAATGACTGCGTGGGAGGATTTTCCAGTCATCTGGTGATTCTCAGTAACCTCTACTGTTCTCTTTGAAGTAGATAGAATAATCAATATGAGTTTAAATACTAGACATGTGTAAGCAGAATGAAGGCTACACCCATGTGAGCCCATGTGACTGTACAGGGATGGATCAGCATCGAGTCAACTATTAGACAGGTAAAAAACAGAACATTAACAGAATCTGTGTAGATGAGGAAAGGTAAACTAACAAGATGTGTGGTCTGAGCCTTATCTGATCTGTTCCACTGATGTCAGAAGGTGAATTCACCAATTTGTAAGTCGCTCTGGATAAGAGCGTCTGCTAAATGACTTAAATGTAAATGTAAAATCTTGTGAAGGATACTGGACACACACAAGGGTTAATCACACAGACAACATCGGTCTGAACTTGTGAAGGCCTGTGGACAGGAACATTAGATAATCAGTGATAGGCACCAGTAGGAATGTGCATGTCACCACCAATAGAATATATGCCCCAAAGTCTGAGCCAATAAGAGAATGGAAACTAAGCATGACAACTAGATTCATAAAGTGGAGTGATGATGTTATGTAAGGATCTGACTGTATAGGCTATATTACATGTATTTAGTGTATTATTGGGGCAGCAGGGTAGTGGTTAGAATGTTATGTAAGGATCAGACTGTATAGGCTATATTACATGTATTTAGTGTATTATTGGGGCAGCAGGGTAGTGGTTAGAATGTTATATAAGGATCAGACTGTATAGGCTATATTACATGTATTTAGTGTATTATTGGGGCAGCAGGGTAGTGGTTAGAATGTTATGTTAGGATCAGACTGTATAGGCTATATTACATGGATTTATTGTGATGGTGTAGGTAGACTATATTACATGTATTTTTTGTGATGGTGTAGACTATATTAAATGGATTTATTGTGGTGGTGTAGACTATATTACATGGATTTATTGTGATGGTGTAGACTATATTACATGGATTTATTGTGATGGTGTAGACTATATTACATAGATTTATTGTGATGGTGTCGACTATATTACATGGATTTATTGTGATGGTGTAGACTATATCACATGGGTTTATTGTCATGGTGTAGATTATATTACATGGATTTATTGTGATGGTGTAGACTATATTACATGGATTTATTGTGATGTTGTAGACTATATTACATGGATTTATTGTGAAGGTGTAGGTAGACTATATTACATGGATTTATTGAGGTCAGAAGGTGAATTCACCAATTTGTAAGTCGCTCTGGATAAGAGCGTCTGCTAAATGACTTAAATGTAATGTAAATGTAAATGTAGGTAGACTATATTACATGGATTTATTGTGAAGGTGTAGGTAGACTATATTACATGGATTTATTGTGATGGTGTAGGTAGAATATATTACATGGATTTATTGTGATGGTGTAGGCTATATTACATGGATTTATAGTGATGGTGAAGACTATATTACATGGATTGATTGTGATGGTGTAGGCTATATTACATGGATTTATTGTGAAGGTGTAGGTAGACTAAAGTACATGGATTTATTGTGATGGTGTAGACTATATTACATGGATTTATTGTGATGGTGTAGACTATATTACATGGATTTATTGTGATGTTGTAGACTATATTACATGGATGTATTGTGATGGTGTAGACTATATTACATGGATTTATTGTGATGGTGTAGACTATATTACATGGATTTATTGTGATGGTGTAAACTATATTTCATGGATTTCTTGTGATGGTGTTGGCTATATTACATTAATTTATTGTAAAGGTGTAGACTATATTACATGGATTTATTGTGATGGAGTAGGCAGACCATATTACATGGATTTATTGTGATGGTGTACACAATATTACATGGATTTATTGTGATGGTGAAGACTATATTACATGGATTTATTGTGATGGTGTAGACTATATTACATGGATTTATTGTGATGGTGTAGACTATATTACATGGATTTATTGTGATGGTGTAGACTATATTACATGGATTTATTGTGATGGTGTAGACTATATTACATGGATTTATTGTGATGGTGTTGGCTATATTACATGAATTTATTGTAAAGGTGTAGACTATATTACATGGATTTATTGTGATGGAGTATGTAGACTATATTACATGGATTTATTGTGATGGTGTACACAATATTACATGGATTTATTGTGATGGTGTAGACTATATTACATGGATTTATTGTGATGGAGTATGTAGACAATATTACATGGATTTATTGTGATGGTGTAGACTATACTACATGTATTTATTGTCATTGTGTAGGTATACTATATTACATGGATTTATTGTGAAGTTGTAGGCTATATTATATGGATTTATTGTGTTGGTGTAGGCTCTATTACAAGGATTTATTGTAAAGGTGCAGACTATATTACATGGATTTATTGTGATGGTGTAGACTATATTACAATGATTAATTGTGATGGTGTAGACTGTATTACATGGATTTATTGTGATGGTGTAGGCTATAATGCATGGATTTATTGTGATGGTGTAGACTATATTACATGGATTTATTGTGATGGTGTAGACTATATTACATGGATTTATTGTGATGGTGTAGACTATATTACATGGATTTATTGTGATGGTGTTGGCTATATTACATGAATTTATTGTAAAGGTGTAGACTATATTACATGGATTTATTGTGATGGTGTAGACTATATTACATGGATTTATTGTGATGGTGTAGACTATATCACATGGATTTATTGTGATGGTGTAGACTATAGTACATGGATTTCTTGTGATGTTGTAGACTATATTACATGGATTTATTGTGATGGTGTACACTATATTACATGGATTTATTGTGATGGTGTTGGCTATACTATATAACATGGATTTATTGTGATGGGGTAGTCTATATTACATGTATTTATTGTGATTGGGTAGTCTATATTACATTAATTGTTTGTAAAGGTGTAGACTATATTATATGGATTTATTGTGATGGTGTAGGTAGACAATATTACATGGATTTATTGTGATGGTGTAGACTATATTACATGGATTTATTGTGATGGTGTAGGCTATATTACATGGATTTATTGTGATGGTGTACACTATATTACATGGATTTATTGTGATGGTGTTGGCTATACTATATAACATGGATTTATTGTGATGGGGTAGTCTGTATTACATGTATTTATTGTGATATGGTAGTCTATATTACATTAATTGTTTGTAAAGGTGTAGACTATATTTTATGGATTTCTTGTGATGTGTAGGTAGACTATATTACATGGATTTATTGTGATGGTGTAGACTATATTACATGGATTTATTGTGATGGTGTAGACTATATTACATGGATTTATTGTGATGAGGTAGACTATATTACATGGATTTATTGTGATGGTGTAGACTATATTACATGGATTTATTGTGATGGTGCAGGCTATATTACATTCATTTTTTGTAAAGGTGTAGACTAAATTAAATGGATTTATTGTGATGGTGTAGGTAGACAATATTACATGAATTGATTTATTGTGATGGTGTAGGTAGACTATACTACATGGATTTATTGTGATGGTGTAGATTATATTACATGGATTTATTGTGATGGTGTAGACTATATTACATGGATTTATTGTGATGGTGCAGGCTATATTACATGGATTTATTGTGATGGTCTCTACTATATTACATGGATTTATTGTGATGGTGGAGGCTATATTACATGGATTTATTGTGATGGTGTAGACTATATTACATGGATTTATTGTTATGGTGTAGACTATATTACATGGATTTATTGTGATGGTGTAGACTATATTACATGGATTTATTGTGATGGTGTAGACTATTTTACATTGATGTATTGTGATGGTGTACACTATATTACATGGCTTTTTTGTGATGGTGTTGGCTATACTATATAACATGGATTTATTGTGATGGGGTAGTCTATATTACATGTATTTATTGTGATTGTGTTGTCTATATTACATTAATTTTTTGTAAAGGTGTAGACTATATTACATGGATATATTGTGATAGTGTAGACTATATTACATGGTTTTATTGTGATGGTGTTGGCTATATTACATGTATTTATTGTGATGAGGTAGTCTATATTACATGGATTTATTGTGATGGTGTTGGCTATACTATATTACATGGATTTATTGTGATTTTGTAGACTATATTACATGGATTTATTGTGATGGTGTAGACTATATTACATGGATTTATTGTGATGGTGTTGGCTATACTTTATTACATGGATTTATTGTGATGGGGTAGTCTATATTACATGAATTTATTGTAAAGGTGTAGACTATATTACATGGATTTATTGTGATGGTGTAGGTAGACAATATTACATGAATTGATTTATTGTGATGGTGTAGGTAGACTATACTACCTGGATTTATTGTGATGGTGTAGGTAGACTATATTACATGTATTGATTTATTGTGATGGTGTAGGTAGACTATACAACATGGATTTCTTGTGATGGTGTAGGTCGACTATATTACATGGATTTATTGTGATGGTGTAGACTATATTACATGGATTTATTGTGATGGTGTAGACTATATAACATGGATTTATTGTGATGGTGTAGGCTATATTACATTTATTTATTGTGATGGTGTAGAAAATATTACATGGATTTATTGTGAAGTTGTAGGCTATATTATATGGATTTATTGTGTTGGTGTAGGCTCTATTACAAGGATTTATTGTAAAGGTGCAGACTATATTACATAGATTTAATGTGATGGTGTAGACTGTATTACATGGATTTATTGTGATGGTGTTGGCTATAATGCATGGATTTATTGTGATGGTGTAGACTATATTACATGGATTTATTGTGATGGTGTTGGCTATATTACATGGATTTATTGTGATGGTGTAGACTATATTACATGGATTTATTGTGATGGTGTTGGCTATATTACATGAATTTATTGTAAAGGTGTAGAATATATTACATGGATTTATTGTGATGGTGTTGGCTATAATGCATGGATTTATTGTGATGGTGTAGACTATATTACATGGATTTATTGTGATGGTGTAGACTATATTACATGGATTTATTGTGATGGTGTAGACTATATTACATGGATTTATTGTGATGGTGTTGGCTATATTACATGAATTTATTGTAAAGGTGTAGACTATATTACATGGATTTATTGTGATGTTGTAGACTATATTACATGGATGTATTGTGATGGTGTAGACTATATTACATGGATTTATTGTGATGTTGTAGACTATATTACATGGATGTATTGTGATGGTGTACACTATATTACATGGATTTATTGTGATGGTGTTGGCTATACTATATTACATGGATTTATTGTGATGGGGTAGTCTATATTACATTAATTGTTTGTAAAGGTGTAGACTATATTATATGGATTTATTGTGATGGTGTAGGTAGACAATATTACATGGATTTATTGTGATGGTGTAGACTATATTACATGGATTTATTGTGATGGTGTAGGCTATATTACATGGATTTATTGTAAAGGTGCAGACTATATTACATGGATTTATTGTGATGGTGTAGACTATATTACATGGATTTATTGTGATGGTGTAGGTTGACTATATTACATCGATTTATTGTGATGGTGTAGGTAGACTATTTTACATGGATTTATTGTGATGGTGTAGGTTGACTATATTACATGGATTTATTGTGATGGTGTAGGTAGACTATATTATATGGATTTATTGTGATGGTGTATTATGAAGTTGTAGGCTATATTACATGGATTTATTGTGATGTTGTAGGCTATATTACATGGATTTATTGTAAAGGTGCAGAGTATATTACATGGATTTATTGTGATGGTGTAGACGATATTACATGGATTTATTGTGATGGTGTAGGCTATATTACATGGATTTATTGTGATGGTGTAGGCTATATTACATGGATTTATTGTGATGGTGTAGACTATATTGCATGGATTTATTGTGATGGTGTAGACTATATTGCATGGATTTATTGTGATGGTGTAGGCTATATTACATGGATTTATTGTGATGGTGTAGGTAGACTATATTACATGGATTTATTGTGATGGTGTAGACTAAATCACATGGATTTATTGTGAAGTTGTAGGCTATATTACATGGATTTATTGTGAAGGTGCAGGCTATATTACATGGATTTATTGTGATGGTGTAGACGATATTACATGGATTTTTTTGTGATGGTGTAGGCTATATTACATGGATTTATTGTGATGGTGTAGGTAGTTTATATTATATGGATTTATTGTGATGGTGTAGGCTATATCACATGGATTTATTGTGATGGTGTAGACGATATTACAAGGATTTATTGTGATGGTGTAGGCTATATTACATGGATTTATTGTGATGGTGTAGGCTATATTACATGGATTTATTGTGATGGTGTTGGCTATACTATATTACATGGATTTATTGTGATGGGGTAGTCTATATTACATTAATTGTTTGTAAAGGTGTAGACTATATTATATGGATTTATTGTGATGGTGTAGGTAGACAATATTACATGGATTTATTGTGATGGTGTAGACTATATTACATGGATTTATTGTGATGGTGTAGGCTATATTACATGGATTTATTGTAAAGGTGCAGACTATATTACATGGATTTATTGTGATGGTGTAGACTATATTACATGGATTTATTGTGATGGTGTAGGTTGACTATATTACATCGATTTATTGTGATGGTGTAGGTAGACTATTTTACATGGATTTATTGTGATGGTGTAGGTTGACTATATTACATGGATTTATTGTGATGGTGTAGGTAGACTATATTATATGGATTTATTGTGATGGTGTATTATGAAGTTGTAGGCTATATTACATGGATTTATTGTGATGTTGTAGGCTATATTACATGGATTTATTGTAAAGGTGCAGAGTATATTACATGGATTTATTGTGATGGTGTAGACGATATTACATGGATTTATTGTGATGGTGTAGGCTATATTACATGGATTTATTGTGATGGTGTAGGCTATATTACATGGATTTATTGTGATGGTGTAGACTATATTGCATGGATTTATTGTGATGGTGTAGACTATATTGCATGGATTTATTGTGATGGTGTAGGCTATATTACATGGATTTATTGTGATGGTGTAGGTAGACTATATTACATGGATTTATTGTGATGGTGTAGACTAAATCACATGGATTTATTGTGAAGTTGTAGGCTATATTACATGGATTTATTGTGAAGGTGCAGGCTATATTACATGGATTTATTGTGATGGTGTAGACGATATTACATGGATTTTTTGTGATGGTGTAGGCTATATTACATGGATTTATTGTGATGGTGTAGGTAGTTTATATTATATGGATTTATTGTGATGGTGTAGGCTATATCACATGGATTTATTGTGATGGTGTAGACGATATTACAAGGATTTATTGTGATGGTGTAGGCTATATTACATGGATTTATTGTGATGGTGTAGGCTATATTACATGGATTTATTGTGATGGTGTTGGCTATACTATATTACATGGATTTATTGTGATGGGGTAGTCTATATTACATTAATTGTTTGTAAAGGTGTAGACTATATTATATGGATTTATTGTGATGGTGTAGGTAGACAATATTACATGGATTTATTGTGATGGTGTAGACTATATTACATGGATTTATTGTGATGGTGTAGGCTATATTACATGGATTTATTGTAAAGGTGCAGACTATATTACATGGATTTATTGTGATGGTGTAGACTATATTACATGGATTTATTGTGATGGTGTAGGTTGACTATATTACATCGATTTATTGTGATGGTGTAGGTAGACTATTTTACATGGATTTATTGTGATGGTGTAGGTTGACTATATTACATGGATTTATTGTGATGGTGTAGGTAGACTATATTATATGGATTTATTGTGATGGTGTATTATGAAGTTGTAGGCTATATTACATGGATTTATTGTGATGTTGTAGGCTATATTACATGGATTTATTGTAAAGGTGCAGAGTATATTACATGGATTTATTGTGATGGTGTAGACGATATTACATGGATTTATTGTGATGGTGTAGGCTATATTACATGGATTTATTGTGATGGTGTAGGCTATATTACATGGATTTATTGTGATGGTGTAGACTATATTGCATGGATTTATTGTGATGGTGTAGACTATATTGCATGGATTTATTGTGATGGTGTAGGCTATATTACATGGATTTATTGTGATGGTGTAGGTAGACTATATTACATGGATTTATTGTGATGGTGTAGACTAAATCACATGGATTTATTGTGAAGTTGTAGGCTATATTACATGGATTTATTGTGAAGGTGCAGGCTATATTACATGGATTTATTGTGATGGTGTAGACGATATTACATGGATTTTTTTGTGATGGTGTAGGCTATATTACATGGATTTATTGTGATGGTGTAGGTAGTTTATATTATATGGATTTATTGTGATGGTGTAGGCTATATCACATGGATTTATTGTGATGGTGTAGACGATATTACAAGGATTTATTGTGATGGTGTAGGCTATATTACATGGATTTATTGTGATGGTGTAGGTAGACTATATTACATGGATTTATTGTGATGGTGTAGACTATATTACATGGATTTATTGTGATTGTGTAGACTATATTACATGGATTTATTATGATGGTGTAGACTATATTACATGGATTTATTGTGATGTTGTAGACTATATTAAATGGATTTATTGTGATGTTGTTGACTATATTACATGGATTTATTGTGATGGTGTAGACTATATTACATGGATTTATTGTGATGGTGTAGACTATATTACATGGATTTATTGTGATGGTGTAGGCTATATTACATGGATTTATTGTGATGGTGTAGGTAGACTATATTACATGGATTTATTGTGATGGTGTCGACGATATTACATGGATTTATTGTGATGGTGTAGACTATATTACATGGATTTATTGTTATGTTGTAGGTAGACTATATTACATGGATTTATTGTGATGGTGTAGGCTATATTACATGGATTTATTGTGGTGGTGTAGACTATATTACATGGATTTATTGTGATGGTGTAGAAAATATTACATGGATTTATTGTCATGGTGTAGGTAGACCATATTACATGGATTTATTGTGATGGTGTAGTCTATATTACATGGATTTATTGTGATGGTGTAGACTATATTACATGGATTTATTGTGTTGGTGTAGACTATATTACATGGATTTATTGTGATGGTGTAGAAAATATTACATGGATTTATTGTCATGGTGTAGGTAGACCATATTACATGGATTTATTGTGATGGTGTAGTCTATATTACATGGATTTATTGTGATGGTGTAGACTATATTACATGGATTTATTGTGATGTTGTAGACTATATTACATGGATGTATTGTGATGGTGTAGACTATATTACATGGATGTATTGTGATGGTGTAGACTATGTTACATGGATGTATTGTGATGGTGTATAATATATTACATGGATTTATTGTGATGGTGTAGACTATATTACATGGATTTATTGTGATGGTGTTGGCTGGTGTAGTATACTATATTACATGGATTTATTGTGATGGTGTAGTTAGTATATATTACATGGATTTATTGTGATGGTGTAGTCTATATTACATGGATTTATTGTGATGGTGTAGACTATATTACATGGATTTATTGTGATGGGGTAGTCTATATTACATGGATTTATTGTGATGGTGTTGGCTATACTATATTACATGGATTTATTGTGATGGGGTAGTCTATATTAGATGAATTTATTGTAAAGGTGTAGACTATATTACATGGATTTATTGTGATGGTGTAGACTATATTACATGGATTTATTGTGATGGTGTTGGCTATACTATATTACATGGATTTATTGTGATGGTGTAGTTATTATATATTACATGGATTTATTGTGATGGTGTAGTCTATATTACATGGATTTATTGTGATGGTGTAGACTATATTACATGGATTTATTGTGATGTTGTAGACTATATTACATGGATTTATTGTGATGTTGTAGACTATATTACATGGATGTATTGTGATGGTGTAGACTATATTACATGGATGTATTGTGATGGTGTAGACTATGTTACATGGATGTATTGTGATGGTGTATAATATATTACATGGATTTATTGTGATGGTGTAGACTATATTACATGGATTTATTGTGATGGTGTAGGCTATATTACATGGATTTATTGTGATGGTGTAGGCTATATTACATGGATTTATTGTGATGGTGTAGGTAGACTATATTACATGGATTTATTGTGAAGGTGTCGACCATATTACATGGATTTATTGTGATGGTGTAGACTATATTACATGGATTTATTGTGATGGTGTAGAAAATATTACATGGATTTATTGTCATGGTGTAGGTAGACCATATTACATGGATTTATTGTGATGGTGTTGGCTATACTATATTACATGGATTTATTGTGATGGTGTAGGTAGACTATATTACATGGATTTATTGTGAAGGTGTCGACCATATTACATGGATTTATTGTGATGGTGTAGACTATATTACATGGATTTATTGTGATGGTGTAGAAAATATTACATGGATTTATTGTGATGGTGTAGACTATATTACATGGATTTATTGTGATGGTGTTGGCTATATTACATGAATTTATTGTAAAGGTGTAGAATATATTACATGGATTTATTGTGATGGTGTTGGCTATAATGCATGGATTTATTGTGATGGTGTAGACTATATTACATGGATTTATTGTGATGGTGTAGACTATATTACATGGATTTATTGTGATGGTGTAGACTATATTACATGGATTTATTGTGATGGTGTTGGCTATATTACATGAATTTATTGTAAAGGTGTAGACTATATTACATGGATTTATTGTGATGTTGTAGACTATATTACATGGATGTATTGTGATGGTGTAGACTATATTACATGGATTTATTGTGATGTTGTAGACTATATTACATGGATGTATTGTGATGGTGTACACTATATTACATGGATTTATTGTGATGGTGTTGGCTATACTATATTACATGGATTTATTGTGATGGGGTAGTCTATATTACATTAATTGTTTGTAAAGGTGTAGACTATATTATATGGATTTATTGTGATGGTGTAGGTAGACAATATTACATGGATTTATTGTGATGGTGTAGACTATATTACATGGATTTATTGTGATGGTGTAGGCTATATTACATGGATTTATTGTAAAGGTGCAGACTATATTACATGGATTTATTGTGATGGTGTAGACTATATTACATGGATTTATTGTGATGGTGTAGGTTGACTATATTACATCGATTTATTGTGATGGTGTAGGTAGACTATTTTACATGGATTTATTGTGATGGTGTAGACTATATTACATGGATTTATTGTGATGGTGTAGAAAATATTACATGGATTTATTGTGATGGTGTAGACTATATTACATGGATTTATTGTGATGGTGTTGGCTATATTACATGAATTTATTGTAAAGGTGTAGAATATATTACATGGATTTATTGTGATGGTGTAGACTATATTACATGGATTTATTGTGATGGTGTAGACTATATTACATGGATTTATTGTGATGGTGTAGACTATATTACATGGATTTATTGTGATGGTGTTGGCTATATTACATGAATTTATTGTAAAGGTGTAGACTATATTACATGGATTTATTGTGATGTTGTAGACTATATTACATGGATGTATTGTGATGGTGTAGACTATATTACATGGATTTATTGTGATGTTGTAGACTATATTACATGGATGTATTGTGATGGTGTACACTATATTACATGGATTTATTGTGATGGTGTTGGCTATACTATATTACATGGATTTATTGTGATGGGGTAGTCTATATTACATTAATTGTTTGTAAAGGTGTAGACTATATTATATGGATTTATTGTGATGGTGTAGGTAGACAATATTACATGGATTTATTGTGATGGTGTAGACTATATTACATGGATTTATTGTGATGGTGTAGGCTATATTACATGGATTTATTGTAATTACATGGATTTATTGTGAGAAGGTGCAGACTATATTACATGGATTTATTGTGATGGTGTAGACTATATTACATGGATTTATTGTGATGGTGTAGGTTGACTATATTACATCGATTTATTGTGATGGTGTAGGTAGACTATTTTACATGGATTTATTGTGATGGTGTAGGTTGACTATATTACATGGATTTATTGTGATGGTGTAGGTAGACTATATTATATGGATTTATTGTGATGGTGTATTATGAAGTTGTAGGCTATATTACATGGATTTATTGTGATGTTGTAGGCTATATTACATGGATTTATTGTAAAGGTGCAGAGTATATTACATGGATTTATTGTGATGGTGTAGACGATATTACATGGATTTATTGTGATGGTGTAGGCTATATTACATGGATTTATTGTGATGGTGTAGGCTATATTACATGGATTTATTGTGATGGTGTAGACTATATTGCATGGATTTATTGTGATGGTGTAGACTATATTGCATGGATTTATTGTGATGGTGTAGGCTATATTACATGGATTTATTGTGATGGTGTAGGTAGACTATATTACATGGATTTATTGTGATGGTGTAGACTAAATCACATGGATTTATTGTGAAGTTGTAGGCTATATTACATGGATTTATTGTGAAGGTGCAGGCTATATTACATGGATTTATTGTGATGGTGTAGACTATATTACATGGATTTATTGTGATGGTGTAGGCTAAATCACATGGATTTATTGTGATGGTGTAGGTAGTTTATATTATATGGATTTATTGTGATGGTGTAGGCTATATCACATGGATTTATTGTGATGGTGTAGACGATATTACAAGGATTTATTGTGATGGTGTAGGCTATATTACATGGATTTATTGTGATGGTGTAGGTAGACTATATTACATGGATTTATTGTGATGGTGTAGACTATATTACATGGATTTATTGTGATTGTGTAGACTATATTACATGGATTTATTATGATGGTGTAGACTATATTACATGGATTTATTGTGATGTTGTAGACTATATTAAATGGATTTATTGTGATGTTGTTGACTATATTACATGGATTTATTGTGATGGTGTAGACTATATTACATGGATTTATTGTGATGGTGTAGACTATATTACATGGATTTATTGTGATGGTGTAGGCTATATTACATGGATTTATTGTGATGGTGTAGGTAGACTATATTACATGGATTTATTGTGATGGTGTCGACGATATTACATGGATTTATTGTGATGGTGTAGACTATATTACATGGATTTATTGTTATGTTGTAGGTAGACTATATTACATGGATTTATTGTGATGGTGTAGGCTATATTACATGGATTTATTGTGGTGGTGTAGACTATATTACATGGATTTATTGTGATGGTGTAGAAAATATTACATGGATTTATTGTCATGGTGTAGGTAGACCATATTACATGGATTTATTGTGATGGTGTAGTCTATATTACATGGATTTATTGTGATGGTGTAGACTATATTACATGGATTTATTGTGATGGTGTAGACTATATTACATGGATTTATTGTGATGGTGTAGAAAATATTACATGGATTTATTGTCATGGTGTAGGTAGACCATATTACATGGATTTATTGTGATGGTGTAGTCTATATTACATGGATTTATTGTGATGGTGTAGACTATATTACATGGATTTATTGTGATGTTGTAGACTATATTACATGGATGTATTGTGATGGTGTAGACTATATTACATGGATGTATTGTGATGGTGTAGACTATGTTACATGGATGTATTGTGATGGTGTATAATATATTACATGGATTTATTGTGATGGTGTAGACTATATTACATGGATTTATTGTGATGGTGTTGGCTATACTATATTACATGGATTTATTGTGATGGTGTAGTTAGTATATATTACATGGATTTATTGTGATGGTGTAGTCTATATTACATGGATTTATTGTGATGGTGTAGACTATATTACATGGATTTATTGTGATGGGGTAGTCTATATTACATGGATTTATTGTGATGGTGTTGGCTATACTATATTACATGGATTTATTGTGATGGGGTAGTCTATATTAGATGAATTTATTGTAAAGGTGTAGACTATATTACATGGATTTATTGTGATGGTGTAGACTATATTACATGGATTTATTGTGATGGTGTTGGCTATACTATATTACATGGATTTATTGTGATGGTGTAGTTATTATATATTACATGGATTTATTGTGATGGTGTAGTCTATATTACATGGATTTATTGTGATGGTGTAGACTATATTACATGGATTTATTGTGATGTTGTAGACTATATTACATGGATTTATTGTGATGTTGTAGACTATATTACATGGATGTATTGTGATGGTGTAGACTATATTACATGGATGTATTGTGATGGTGTAGACTATGTTACATGGATGTATTGTGATGGTGTATAATATATTACATGGATTTATTGTGATGGTGTAGACTATATTACATGGATTTATTGTGATGGTGTAGGCTATATTACATGGATTTATTGTGATGGTGTAGGCTATATTACATGGATTTATTGTGATGGTGTAGGTAGACTATATTACATGGATTTATTGTGAAGGTGTCGACCATATTACATGGATTTATTGTGATGGTGTAGACTATATTACATGGATTTATTGTGATGGTGTAGAAAATATTACATGGATTTATTGTCATGGTGTAGGTAGACCATATTACATGGATTTATTGTGATGGTGTTGGCTATACTATATTACATGGATTTATTGTGATGGTGTAGGTAGACTATATTACATGGATTTATTGTGAAGGTGTCGACCATATTACATGGATTTATTGTGATGGTGTAGACTATATTACATGGATTTATTGTGATGGTGTAGAAAATATTACATGGATTTATTGTCATGGTGTAGGTAGACCATATTACATGGATTTATTGTGATGGTGTAGACTATATTACATGGATTTATTGTGATGGTGTAGACTATATTGCATGGATTTATTGTGATGGTGTAGACTATATTGCATGGATTTATTGTGAAGTTGTAGGCTATATTACATGGATTTATTGTGATGGTGTAGACTATATTACATGGATTTATTGTGATGGTGTAGACTATATTACATGGATTTATTGTGATGGTGTAGGTAGACTATATTACATGGATTTATTGTGATGGTGTAGACTAAATCACATGGATTTATTGTGAAGTTGTAGGCTATATTACATGGATTTATTGTGAAGGTGCAGGCTATATTACATGGATTTATTGTGATGGTGTAGACGATATTACATGGATTTTTTTGTGATGGTGTAGGCTATATTACATGGATTTATTGTGATGGTGTAGGTAGTTTATATTATATGGATTTATTGTGATGGTGTAGGCTATATCACATGGATTTATTGTGATGGTGTAGACGATATTACAAGGATTTATTGTGATGGTGTAGGCTATATTACATGGATTTATTGTGATGGTGTAGGTAGACTATATTACATGGATTTATTGTGATGGTGTAGACTATATTACATGGATTTATTGTGATTGTGTAGACTATATTACATGGATTTATTATGATGGTGTAGACTATATTACATGGATTTATTGTGATGTTGTAGACTATATTAAATGGATTTATTGTGATGTTGTTGACTATATTACATGGATTTATTGTGATGGTGTAGACTATATTACATGGATTTATTGTGATGGTGTAGACTATATTACATGGATTTATTGTGATGGTGTAGGCTATTTTACATGGATTTATTGTGATGGTGTATTATGAAGTTGTAGGCTATATTACATGGATTTATTGTAAAGGTGCAGAGTATATTACATGGATTAATTGTGATGGTGTAGACGATATTACATGGATTTATTGTGATGGTGTAGGCTATATTACATGGATTTATTGTGATGGTGTAGGTAGACTATATTACATGGATTTATTGTGATGGTGTAGACTATATTACATGGATTTATTGTGATGGTGTAGACTATATTACATGGATTTATTATGATGGTGTAGACTATATTACATGGATTTATTGTGATTATGTAGACTATATTACATGGATTTATTGTGATGGTGTAGCCTATATTACATTGATTTATTGTGATGGTGTAGGTAGACTATATTACATGGATTTATTGTGATGGTTTCGACGATATTACATGGATTTATTGTGATGGTGTAGACTATATTACATGGATTTATTGTTATGTTGTAGGTAGACTATATTACATGGATTTATTGTGATGGTGTAGGCTATATTACATGGATTTATTGTGGTGGTGTAGACTATATTACATGGATTTATTGTGACGGTGTAGGCTATATTACATGGATTTATTGTGATGGTGTAGGTTGACTATATTACATGGATTTATTGTGATGGTGTAGGTAGACTATATTACATGGATTTATTGTGATGGTGTAGACTAAATCACATGGATTTATTGTGAAGTTGTAGGCTATATTACATGGATTTATTGTGAAGGTGCAGGCTATATTACATGGATGTATTGTGATGGTGTTGACTATATTACATGGATGTATTGTGATGGTGTTGACTATATTACATGGATTTATTGTGATGGTGTAGACTATACTACATGGATTTATTGTGATGGTGTAGGTAGACTATATTACATGGATTTATTGTGATGGTGTAGACTAAATCACATGGATTTATTGTGAAGTTGTAGGCTATATTACATGGATTTATTGTGAAGGTGCAGGCTATATTACATGGATTTATTGTGATGGTGTAGACGATATTACATGGATATTTTTGTGATGGTGTAGGCTATACTACATGGATTTATTGTGATGGTGTAGGTAGACTATATTACATGGATTTATTGTGATGGTGTAGGTAGACTATATTACATGGATTTATTGTGATGGTGTAGGTAGACTATATTACATGGATTTATTGTGATGGTGTAGGTAGACTATATTACATGGATTTATTGTGATGGTGTATTATGAAGTTGTAGGCTATATTACATGGATTTATTGTGATGGTGTAGACTATACTACATGGATTTATTGTGATGGTGTAGGTAGACTATATCACATGGATTTATTGTGATGGTGTAGACTATATTACATGGATTTATTGTGATGGTGTAGGTAGACTATATTACATGGATTTATTGTGATGGTGTAGGCTATATCACATGGATTTATTGTGGTGGTGTAGACTATATTACATGGATTTATTGTGACGGTGTAGGCTATATTACATGGATTTATTGTGATGGTGTAGGTTGACTATATTACATCGATTTATTGTGATGGTGTAGGTAGACTATTTTACATGGATTTATTGTGATGGTGTAGGTTGACTATATTACATGGATTTATTGTGATGGTGTAGGTAGACTATATTATATGGATTTATTGTGATGGTGTATTATGAAGTTGTAGGCTATATTACATGGATTTATTGTGATGTTGTAGGCTATATTACATGGATTTATTGTAAAGATTTATTGTCATGGTCAGAGTATATTACATGGATTTATTGTGATGGTGTAGACGATATTACATGGATTTATTGTGATGGTGTAGGCTATATTACATGGATTTATTGTGATGGTGTAGGTAGACTATATTACATGGATTTATTGTGATTGTGTAGACTATATTACATGGATTTATTGTGATGGTGTAGACTATATTGCATGGATTTATTGTGATGGTGTAGACTATATTGCATGGATTTATTGTGATGGTGTAGGCTATATTACATGGATTTATTGTGATGGTGTAGGTAGACTATATTACATGGATTTATTGTGATGGTGTAGACTAAATCACATGGATTTATTGTGATGGTGTAGACGATATTACAAGGATTTATTGTGATGGTGTAGGCTATATTACATGGATTTATTGTGATGGTGTAGGTAGACTATATTACATGGATTTATTGTGATGGTGTAGACTATATTACATGGATTTATTGTGATTGTGTAGACTATATTACATGGATTTATTATGATGGTGTAGACTATATTACATGGATTTATTGTGATGTTGTAGACTATATTAAATGGATTTATTGTGATGTTGTTGACTATATTACATGGATTTATTGTGATGGTGTAGACTATATTACATGGATTTATTGTGATGGTGTAGGCTATATTACATGGATTTATTGTGATGGTGTAGGTAGACTATATTACATGGATTTATTGTGATGGTGTCGACGATATTACATGGATTAATTGTGATGGTGTAGACTATATTACATGGATTTATTGTTATGTTGTAGGTAGACTATATTACATGGATTTATTGTGATGGTGTAGGCTATATTAAATGGATTTATTGTGGTGGTGTAGACTATATTACATGGATTTATTGTGATGGTGTAGAAAATATTACATGGATTTATTGTGATGGTGTAGAAAATATTACATGGATTTATTGTCATGGTGTAGGTAGACCATATTACATGGATTTATTGTGATGGTGTAGACTATATTACATGGATTTATTGTGATGGTGTAGACTATATTACATGGATTTATTGTGATGGTGTAGACTATATTACATGGATTTATTGTGATGGTGTAGAAAATATTACATGGATTTATTGTGATGGTGTAGAAAATATTACATGGATTTATTGTCATGGTGTAGACTATATTACATGGATTTATTGTGATGGTGTAGAAAATATTACATGGATTTATTGTCATGGTGTAGGTAGACCATATTACATGGATTTATTGTGATGGTGTAGTCTATATTACATGGATTTATTGTGATGGTGTAGACTATATTACATGGATTTATTGTGATGTTGTAGACTATATTACATGGATGTATTGTGATGGTGTAGACTATATTACATGGATGTATTGTGATGGTGTAGACTATGTTACATGGATGTATTGTGATGGTGTATAATATATTACATGGATTTATTGTGATGGTGTAGACTATATTACATGGATTTATTGTGATGGTGTTGGCTATACTATATTACATGGATTTATTGTGATGGTGTAGTTAGTATATATTACATGGATTTATTGTGATGGTGTAGTCTATATTACATGGATTTATTGTGATGGTGTAGACTATATTACATGGATTTATTGTGATGGGGTAGTCTATATTACATGGATTTATTGTGATGGTGTTGGCTATACTATATTACATGGATTTATTGTGATGGGGTAGTCTATATTAGATGAATTTATTGTAAAGGTGTAGACTATATTACATGGATTTATTGTGATGGTGTAGACTATATTACATGGATTTATTGTGATGGTGTTGGCTATACTATATTACATGGATTTATTGTGATGGTGTAGTTAGTATATATTACATGGATTTATTGTGATGGTGTAGTCTATATTACATGGATTTATTGTGATGGTGTAGACTATATTACATGGATTTATTGTGATGGTGTAGACTATATTACATGGATTTATTGTGATGGTGTAGACTATATTACATGGATGTATTGTGATGGTGTAGACTATGTTACATGGATGTATTGTGATGGTGTATAATATATTACATGGATTTATTGTGATGGTGTAGACTATATTACATGGATTTATTGTGATGGTGTAGGCTATATTACATGGATTTATTGTGATGGTGTAGGCTATATTACATGGATTTATTGTGATGGTGTAGGTAGACTATATTACATGGATTTATTGTGAAGGTGTCGACCATATTACATGGATTTATTGTGATGGTGTAGACTATATTACATGGATTTATTGTGATGGTGTAGAAAATATTACATGGATTTATTGTCATGGTGTAGGTAGACCATATTACATGGATTTATTGTGATGGTGTTGGCTATACTATATTACATGGATTTATTGTGATGGTGTAGGTAGACTATATTACATGGATTTATTGTGAAGGTGTCGACCATATTACATGGATTTATTGTGATGGTGTAGACTATATTACATGGATTTATTGTGATGGTGTAGGTAGACCATATTACATGGATTTATTGTGATGGTGTAGTCTATATTACATGGATTTATTGTGATGGTGTAGACTATATTACATGGATTTATTGTGATGTTGTAGACTATATTACATGGATGTATTGTGATGGTGTAGACTATATTACATGGATGTATTGTGATGGTGTAGACTGTTACATGGATGTATTGTGATGGTGTATAATATATTACATGGATTTATTGTGATGGTGTAGACTATATTACATGGATTTATTGTGATGGTGTAGACTATATTACATGGATTTATTGTGATGGTGTAGACTATACTACATGGATTTATTGTGATGGTGTAGGTAGACTATATTACATGGATTTATTGTGATGGTGTAGACTGTATTACATGGATTTATTGTGATGGTGTAGACTATGTTACATGGATTCATTGTGATGGTGTAGACTATATTACATGGATTTATTGTGATGGTGTAGGCTATATTACATGGATTTATTGTGATGGTGTAGGCTATATTACATGGATTTATTGTGATGGTGTAGGTAGACTATATTACATGGATTTATTGTGAAGGTGTCGACCATATTACATGGATTTATTGTGATGGTGTAGACTATATTACATGGATTTATTGTGATGGTGTAGAAAATATTACATGGATTTATTGTCATGGTGTAGGTAGACCATATTACATGGATTTATTGTGATGGTGTAGACTATATTACATGGATTTATTGTGATGGTGTAGACTATATTCCATGGATTTATTGTGATGGTGTAGACTATATTACATGGATTTATTGTCATGGTGTAGGTAGACTATATTACATGGATTTAATGTGATGGTTAAGGCTATATTACATGGATTTATTGTGATGGTGTAGGTAGACAATATTACATGGATTTATTTATTGTGATGGTGTAGGTAGACTATACTACATGGATTTATTGTGATGGTGTAGGTAGACTATACTACATGGATTTATTGTGATGGTGTAGGTAGACTATATTACATGTATTGATTTATTGTGATGGTGTAGGTAGACTATACTACATTGATTTATTGTGATGGTGTAGGTAGACTATACTACATGGATTTATTGTGATGGTGTAGACTATATTACATGTATTTATTGTGACGGTGTAGGCTATATTACATGGATTTATTGTGATGGTGTAGGTTGACTATATTACATGGATTTATTGTGATGGTGTAGGTAGACTATATTACATGGATTTATTGTGATGGTGTAGACTATATTACATGGATTTATTGTGATGGTGTAGTTAGTATATATTACATGGATTTATTGTGATGGTGTAGAATATATTACATGGATTTATTGTGATGGTGTAGACTATATTACATGGATTTATTGTCATGGTGTAGGTAGACTATATTACATGGATTTATTGTGATGGTGTAGACTATATTACATGGATTTATTGTGATGGTGTAGTTAGTATATATTACATGGATTTATTGTGATGGTGTAGACTATTACATGGATTTATTGTGATGGTGTAGGTAGACTATATTACATGGATTTATTGTGATGGTGTAGACTATATTACATGGATTTATTGTGATGGTGTAGTTAGTATATATTACATGGATTTATTGTGATGGTGTAGACTATGTTACATGGATGTATTGTGATGGTGTAGAATATATTACATGGATTTATTGTGATGGTGTAGACTATATTACATGGATTTATTGTGATGGGGTAGTCTATATTACATGGATTTATTGTGATGGTGTTGGCTATACTATATAACATGGATTTATTGTGATGGGGTAGTCTATTAGATGACTTTATTGTAAAGGTGTAGACTATATTACATGGATTTATTGTGATGGTGTAGGTAGACTATATTACATGGATTTATTGTGATGGTGTTGGCTATACTATATTACATGGATTTATTGTGATGGTGTAGTTAGTATATATTACATGGATTTATTGTGATGGTGTAGTCTATATTACATGGATTTATTGTGATGGTGTAGACTATATTACATGGATTTATTGTGATGTTGTAGACTATATTACATGGATTTATTGTGATGTTGTAGACTATATTACATGGATGTATTGTGATGGTGTAGGTAGACTATATTACATGTATTGATTTATTGTGATGGTGTAGGTAGACTATACTACATGGATTTATTGTGATGGTGTAGGTAGACTATATTACATGTATTGATTTATTGTGATGGTGTAGGTAGACTATACTACATGGATTTATTGTGATGGTTTAGGCTATATTACATGGATTTATTGTGATGGTGTAGACTATATTACATGGATTTATTGTGACGGTGTAGGCTATATTACATGGATTTATTGTGATGGTGTAGGTTGACTATATTACATGGATTTATTGTGATGGTGTAGGTACACTATATTACATGGATTTATTGTGATGGTGTAGACTATGTTACATGGATGTATTGTGATGGTGTAGAATATATTACATGGATTTATTGTGATGGTGTAGACTATATTACATGGATTTATTGTGATGGGGTAGTCTATATTACATGGATTTATTGTGATGGTGTAGGTAGACTATATTACATGGATTTATTGTGATGGTGTAGACTATATTACATGGATTTATTGTGATGGTGTTGGCTATACTATATTACATGGATTTATTGTGATGGTGTAGTTAGTATATATTACATGGATTTATTGTGATGGTGTAGTCTATATTACATGGATTTATTGTGATGGTGTAGACTATATTACATGGATTTATTGTGATGTTGTAGACTATATTACATGGATTTATTGTGATGTTGTAGATTATATTACATGGATGTATTGTGATGGTGTAGACTATGTTACATGGATGTATTGTGATGGTGTATAATATATTACATGGATTTATTGTGAAGGTGTCGACCATATTACATGGATTTATTGTGATGGTGTAGACTATATTACATGGATTTATTGTGATGGTGTAGAAAATATTACATGGATTTATTGTCATGGTGTAGGTAGACCATATTACATGGATTTATTGTGATGGTGTAGACTATATTACATGGATTTATTGTGATTGTGTAGACTATATTACATGGATTTATTATGATGGTGTAGACTATATTACATGGATTTATTGTGATGTTGTAGACTATATTAAATGGATTTATTGTGATGTTGTTGACTATATTACATGGATTTATTGTGATGGTGTAGACTATATTACATGGATTTATTGTGATGTTGTAGACTATATTACATGGATTTATTGTGATGTTGTAGATTATATTACATGGATGTATTGTGATGGTGTAGACTATGTTACATGGATGTATTGTGATGGTGTATAATATATTACATGGATTTTTTGTGAAGGTGTCGACCATATTACATGGATTTATTGTGATGGTGTAGACGATATTACAAGGATTTAGTGTGATGGTGTAGGCTATATTACATGGATTTATTGTGATGGTGTAGGTAGACTATATTACATGGATTTATTGTGATGGTGTAGACTATATTACATGGATTTATTGTGATTGTGTAGACTATATTACATGGATTTATTATGATGGTGTAGACTATATTACATGGATTTATTGTGATGTTGTAGACTATATTAAATGGATTTATTGTGATGTTGTTGACTATATTACATGGATTTATTGTGATGGTGTAGACTATATTACATGGATTTATTGTGATGGTGTAGGCTATATTACATGGATTTATTGTGATGGTGTAGGTAGACTATATTACATGGATTTATTGTGATGGTGTCGACGATATTACATGGATTTATTGTGATGGTGTAGACTATATTACATGGATTTATTGTTATGTTGTAGGTAGACTATATTACATGGATTTATTGTGATGGTGTAGGCTATATTACATGGATTTATTGTGGTGGTGTAGACTATATTACATGGATTTATTGTGATGGTGTAGAAAATATTACATGGATTTATTGTGATGGTGTAGAAAATATTACATGGATTTATTGTCATGGTGTAGGTAGACCATATTACATGGATTTATTGTGATGGTGTAGACTATATTACATGGATTTATTGTGATGGTGTAGACTATATTACATGGATTTATTGTGATGGATTTATTGTGATGGTTGTAGACTATATTACATGGATTTATTGTGATGGTGTAGAAAATATTACATGGATTTATTGTCATGGTGTAGACTATATTACATGGATTTATTGTGATGGTGTAGAAAATATTACATGGATTTATTGTCATGGTGTAGGTAGACCATATTACATGGATTTATTGTGATGGTGTAGTCTATATTACATGGATTTATTGTGATGGTGTAGACTATATTACATGGATTTATTGTGATGTTGTAGACTATATTACATGGATGTATTGTGATGGTGTAGACTATATTACATGGATGTATTGTGATGGTGTAGACTATGTTACATGGATGTATTGTGATGGTGTATAATATATTACATGGATTTATTGTGATGGTGTAGACTATATTACATGGATTTATTGTGATGGTGTTGGCTATACTATATTACATGGATTTATTGTGATGGTGTAGTTAGTATATATTACATGGATTTATTGTGATGGTGTAGTCTATATTACATGGATTTATTGTGATGGTGTAGACTATATTACATGGATTTATTGTGATGGGGTAGTCTATATTACATGGATTTATTGTGATGGTGTTGGCTATACTATATTACATGGATTTATTGTGATGGGGTAGTCTATATTAGATGAATTTATTGTAAAGGTGTAGACTATATTACATGGATTTATTGTGATGGTGTAGACTATATTACATGGATTTATTGTGATGGTGTTGGCTATACTATATTACATGGATTTATTGTGATGGTGTAGTTAGTATATATTACATGGATTTATTGTGATGGTGTAGTCTATATTACATGGATTTATTGTGATGGTGTAGACTATATTACATGGATTTATTGTGATGGTGTAGACTATATTACATGGATGTATTGTGATGGTGTAGACTATGTTACATGGATGTATTGTGATGGTGTATAATATATTACATGGATTTATTGTGATGGTGTAGACTATATTACATGGATTTATTGTGATGGTGTAGGCTATATTACATGGATTTATTGTGATGGTGTAGGCTATATTACATGGATTTATTGTGATGGTGTAGGTAGACTATATTACATGGATTTATTGTGAAGGTGTGGTGACCATATTACATGGATTTATTGTGATGGTGTAGACTATATTACATGGATTTATTGTGATGGTGTAGAAAATATTACATGGATTTATTGTCATGGTGTAGGTAGACCATATTACATGGATTTATTGTGATGGTGTTGGCTATACTATATTACATGGATTTATTGTGATGGTGTAGGTAGACTATATTACATGGATTTATTGTGAAGGTGTCGACCATATTACATGGATTTATTGTGATGGTGTAGACTATATTACATGGATTTATTGTGATGGTGTAGAAAATATTACATGGATTTATTGTCATGGTGTAGGTAGACCATATTACATGGATTTATTGTGATGGTGTAGTCTATATTACATGGATTTATTGTGATGGTGTAGACTATATTACATGGATTTATTGTGATGTACATGGATTTATTGTGATGTGTGTAGACTATATTACATGGATGTATTGTGATGGTGTAGACTATATTACATGGATGTATTGTGATGGTGTAGACTATGTTACATGGATGTATTGTGATGGTGTATAATATATTACATGGATTTATTGTGATGGTGTAGACTATATTACATGGATTTATTGTGATGGTGTAGACTATATTACATGGATTTATTGTGATGGTGTAGACTATACTACATGGATTTATTGTGATGGTGTAGGTAGACTATATTACATGGATTTATTGTGATGGTGTAGACTGTATTACATGGATTTATTGTGATGGTGTAGACTATGTTACATGGATTCATTGTGATGGTGTAGACTATATTACATGGATTTATTGTGATGGTGTAGGCTATATTACATGGATTTATTGTGATGGTGTAGGCTATATTACATGGATTTATTGTGATGGTGTAGGTAGACTATATTACATGGATTTATTGTGAAGGTGTCGACCATATTACATGGATTTATTGTGATGGTGTAGACTATATTACATGGATTTATTGTGATGGTGTAGAAAATATTACATGGATTTATTGTCATGGTGTAGGTAGACCATATTACATGGATTTATTGTGATGGTGTAGACTATATTACATGGATTTATTGTGATGGTGTAGACTATATTCCATGGATTTATTGTGATGGTGTAGACTATATTACATTGATTTATTGTCATGGTGTAGGTAGACAATATTACATGGATTTATTTATTGTGATGGTGTAGGTAGACTATACTACATGGATTTATTGTGATGGTGTAGGTAGACTATACTACATGGATTTATTGTGATGGTGTAGGTAGACTATATTACATGTATTGATTTATTGTGATGGTGTAGGTAGACTATACTACATGGATTTATTGTGATGGTGTAGGCTATATTACATGGATTTATTGTGATGGTGTAGACTATATTACATGTATTTATTGTGACGGTGTAGGCTATATTACATGGATTTATTGTGATGGTGTAGGTTGACTATATTACATGGATTTATTGTGATGGTGTAGGTAGACTATATTACATGGATTTATTGTGATGGTGTAGACTATATTACATGGATTTATTGTGATGGTGTAGTTAGTATATATTACATGGATTTATTGTGATGGTGTAGAATATATTACATGGATTTATTGTGATGGTGTAGACTATTTTACATGGATTTATTGTCATGGTGTAGGTAGACTATATTACATGGATTTATTGTGATGGTGTAGACTATATTACATGGATTTATTGTGATGGTGTAGTTAGTATATATTACATGGATTTATTGTGATGGTGTAGACTATTACATGGATTTATTGTGATGGTGTAGGTAGACTATATTACATGGATTTATTGTGATGGTGTAGACTATATTACATGGATTTATTGTGATGGTGTAGTTAGTATATATTACATGGATTTATTGTGATGGTGTAGACTATGTTACATGGATGTATTGTGATGGTGTAGAATATATTACATGGATTTATTGTGATGGTGTAGACTATATTACATGGATTTATTGTGATGGGGTAGTCTATATTACATGGATTTATTGTGATGGTGTTGGCTATACTATATAACATGGATTTATTGTGATGGGGTAGTCTATTAGATGACTTTATTGTAAAGGTGTAGACTATATTACATGGATTTATTGTGATGGTGTAGGTAGACTATATTACATGGATTTATTGTGATGGTGTTGGCTATACTATATTACATGGATTTATTGTGATGGTGTAGTTAGTATATATTACATGGATTTATTGTGATGGTGTAGTCTATATTACATGGATTTATTGTGATGGTGTAGACTATATTACATGGATTTATTGTGATGTTGTAGACTATATTACATGGATTTATTGTGATGTTGTAGACTATATTACATGGATGTATTGTGATGGTGTAGGTAGACTATATTACATGTATTGATTTATTGTGATGGTGTAGGTAGACTATACTACATGGATTTATTGTGATGGTGTAGGTAGACTATATTACATGTATTGATTTATTGTGATGGTGTAGGTAGACTATACTACATGGATTTATTGTGATGGTTTAGGCTATATTACATGGATTTATTGTGATGGTGTAGACTATATTACATGGATTTATTGTGACGGTGTAGGCTATATTACATGGATTTATTGTGATGGTGTAGGTTGACTATATTACATGGATTTATTGTGATGGTGTAGGTACACTATATTACATGGATTTATTGTGATGGTGTAGACTATGTTACATGGATGTATTGTGATGGTGTAGAATATATTACATGGATTTATTGTGATGGTGTAGACTATATTACATGGATTTATTGTGATGGGGTAGTCTATATTACATGGATTTATTGTGATGGTGTAGGTAGACTATATTACATGGATTTATTGTGATGGTGTAGACTATATTACATGGATTTATTGTGATGGTGTTGGCTATACTATATTACATGGATTTATTGTGATGGTGTAGTTAGTATATATTACATGGATTTATTGTGATGGTGTAGTCTATATTACATGGATTTATTGTGATGGTGTAGACTATATTACATGGATTTATTGTGATGTTGTAGACTATATTACATGGATTTATTGTGATGTTGTAGATTATATTACATGGATGTATTGTGATGGTGTAGACTATGTTACATGGATGTATTGTGATGGTGTATAATATATTACATGGATTTATTGTGAAGGTGTCGACCATATTACATGGATTTATTGTGATGGTGTAGACTATATTACATGGATTTATTGTGATGGTGTAGAAAATATTACATGGATTTATTGTCATGGTGTAGGTAGACCATATTACATGGATTTATTGTGATGGTGTAGACTATATTACATGGATTTATTGTGATGGTGTAGGCTATATTACATGGATTTATTGTGATGGTGTAGGCTATATTACATGGATTTATTGTGATGGTGTAGGTAGACTATATTACATGGATTTATTGTGAAGGTGTCGACCATATTACATGGATTTATTGTGATGGTGTAGACTATATTACATGGATTTATTGTGATGGTGTAGAAAATATTACATGGATTTATTGTCATGGTGTAGGTAGACCATATTACATGGATTTATTGTGATGGTGTAGACTATATTACATGGATTTATTGTGATGGTGTTGGCTATACTATATTACATGGATTTATTGTGATGGTGTAGTCTATATTACATGGATTTATTGTGATGGTGTAGACTATATTACATGGATTTATTGTGATGTTGTGGACTATATTACATGGATTTATTGTGATGTTGTAGACTATATTACATGGATGTATTGTGATGGTGTAGACTATATTACATGGATGTATTGTGATGGTGTAGACTATATTACATGGATTTATTGTGATGGTGTAGGTAGACTATATTACATGGATTTATTGTGATGGTGTAGGTAGACTATATTACATGGATTTATTGTGATGGTGTAGGTAGACTATATTACATGGATTTATTGTGATGGTGTAGGTAGACTATATTACATGGATTTATTGTGATGGTGTAGGTAGACTATATTACATGGATTTATTGTGATGGTGTAGACTATATTACATGGATTTATTGTGATGGTGTAGAAAATATTACATGGATTTATTGTCATGGTGTAGGTAGACCATATTACATGGATTTATTGTGATGGTGTAGACTATATTACATGGATTTATTGTGATGGTGTAGACTATATTCCATGGATTTATTGTGATGGTGTAGGCTATGTTACATGGATTTATTGTGAAGGTGTAGATATATTATGTAAGCTCAGCAGTTTTACAGTTTGTTTGGTTTAGTTATCAGTGTTGTCATTATGTCTGAAATGGCCTCCTATTGCAAATGCAGTAAAATGTTTTGGACTATGTGATCTGTGTTCTAATATGTAGGAGATGAGACAATATTGGGAAGCACACTGAATGAATGGATCTGGTCTATTTGGACTCCACTCCAGAGCCACAGTAAGACATTCCATTTCCACTACCCATATCCCACCTCTAGGGGGCAGCAGACTCCACTCCAGAGCCACAGTAAGACATTCCATTTCCACTCCCCACATCCCACCTCTAGGGGGCAGCAGACTTCACCCTGGAGCCACAGTAAGACATTCCATTTCCACTTCCCACATCCCACCTTAATAAAAAGCTCTACTGCACCGTCTACACTGTCATGCTGCACTCTACACAACACAGTGCTGTTTTAGCAGGATCAGATGGTGACAGGTGTCTATGCTGTTTTAGCAGGATTAGATGGAGACAGGTGTCTATGCTGTTTTAGCAGGATCAGATGGTGACAGGTGTCTATGCTGTTATAGCAGGATCAGATGGAGACAGGTGTCTATGCTGTTTTAGCAGGATCAGATGGAGACAGGTGTCTATGCTGTTTTAGCAGGATCAGATGGTGACAGGTGTCTATGCTGTTATAGCAGGATCAGATGGAGACAGGTGTCTATGCTGTTTTAGCAGGATCAGATGGTGACAGGTGTCTATGCTGTTTTAGCAGGATTAGATGGAGACAGGTGTCTATGCTGTTTTAGCAGGATTAGATGGAGACAGGTGTCTATGCTGTTTTAGCAGGATTAGATGGAGACAGGTGTCTATGCTGTTTTAGCAGGATCAGATGGTGACAGGTGTCTATGCTGTTTTAGCAGGATTAGATGTTGACAGGTGTCTATGCTGTTTTAGCAGGATTAGATGTTGACAGGTGTCTATGCTGTTTTAGCAGGATCAGATGGTGACAGGTGTCTATGCTGTTTTAGCAGGATCAGATGGAGACAGGTGTCTATGCTGTTTTAGCAGGATCAGATGTTGACAGGTGTCTATGCTGTTTTAGCAGGATCAGATGGTGACAGGTGTCTATGCTGTTTTAGCAGGATTAGATGGAGACAGGTGTCTATGCTGTTTTAGCAGGATCAGATGTTGACAGGTGTCTATGCTGTTCTGTTGGAGAGGGAATCCTCCCATTGAGGGAGCTGATGAAAAGGGTCCTAGGAGTGGTAGAGCAACATAAATTAGAACTTTAGCACAAGGAAAGGGGAAGATAATGTGCAGTCAGAAAACAAGATATTTGGTCAAAACAAAAAAATGGTTGTTTTGTCTTTTTACCTTTATTTAACCAGGCAAGTCAGTTCAGAACAAAATCTTATTTTCAATGACAGCCTAGGAACAGTGGGTTAACTGCCTTGTTCAGGGGCAGAACAACAGATTTGTACCTTGTCAGCTCAGGGATTTGAACTTGCAACCATTCAGTTACTTACCCAACGCTCTAACCTCTAGGCTACTTGCCCAACGCTCTAACCGCTAGGCTACGTGCCAACGCTCTAACCGCTAGGCTACCTGTCAACGCTCTAACCGCTAGGCTACGTGCCAACGCTCTAACCGCTAGGCTACGTGCCAACGCTCTAACCGCTAGGCTACCTGTCAACGCTCTAACCGCTAGGCTACCTGTCAACGCTCTAACCGCTAGGCTACGTGCCAACGCTCTAACCGCTAGGCTACCTGTCAACGCTCAAACCGCTAGGCTACCTGTCAACGCTCTAACCGCTAGGCTACCTGTCAACGCTCTAACCGCTAGGCTACGTGCCAACGCTCTAACCGCTAGGCTACCTGTCAACGCTCTAACCGCTAGGCTACCTGTCAACGCTCTAACCGCTAGGCTACGTGCCAACGCTCTAACAGCTAGGCTACCTGTCAACGCTCTAACCGCTAGGCTACGTGCCAACGCTCTAACCGCTAGGCTACCTGCCAACGCTCTAACCGCTAGGCTACCTGTCAACGCTCTAACCGCTAGGCTACCTGCCAACTCTCTAACCGCTAGGCTACGTGCCAACGCTCTAACCGCTAGGCTACCTGTCAACGCTCTAACCGCTAGGCTACCTGCAGCCCCGTCTTATGAGAGACTGCCAGTGTTTATATTAGAGATTGTGGTGCATTTAAGGAGTGACACATTTTAGTTGATCATGTTGTGAAATGGAAGTTGTTTTTTGTTGGTTTTGAGCAAACTTGTACTACTAAAACATACAATATATGTGTTGTCTTCATGAAGAAGGTGCTACAGGCATTGGTTATTTCCATTTATATTTCGAGGTTGGACATGAGCACGTTTGGCACACTGAGGGGTGTCACCTCGTTATTCAGTATGTGTTGCATGTGTGCTGACACAGGTGATATTTCAGAGAGTCTGGCCCACTGCTCCTGTTGAGTGATGTGGATGGTTAACACCTTTAGTTGACCTTGTTTGATTTAAAAAAAAAAACAATCCTCTATCCGATATTCTGTTTTCGTGTGGCTCCACGTTTTGGTTGTTGATGGGGAAACTAAGCTCTCTTGAAGTATTGAGCATTTCCAGACAATTGTATCGAAAAAAATAGGTTAATCACTCGAGGATTTCATCGTACACTAGTGACACCTGCTGGTCAAAATAATTTATAACAGCCAAATTATTACAGATGACTTAGATATATGCTCGTGCACAGGGTCGCCTTATCTTCTACCAAAACCAACACCAAACCAATCAGGTGGTTGTTCGATGATAGTAAAGCTTTGGACGCCATTGAAGTGCTTCTGATAAAGAGGAAAAAGCGTTGGCATTCCGCTTCGGAATAAACGTCTTAGTGATGTCGCCGCATGCCTTGGAGCTGCTCTGATATCAAAGTTAACATCACTACTTTGTGTCTTACTTCCTGTCTTTCAGTTTGGTGGGTGTTTGGTCCTCATACTGGGCCCTCATAGTGGGTCCTCATACTGGGCCCTGATAGTGGGTCCTCATACCGGGCCCTCATAGTGGGCCCTCATAGTGGGCCCTCATAGTGGGCCCTCATAGTGGGCCCTCATAGTGGGACCTCATAGTGGGCCCTCATACTGGGCCCTCATACTGGGCCCTCATACTGGGCCCTCATAGTGGGCCCTCATAGTGGGCCCTCATAGTGGGCCCTCATACCGGGTCCTCATACTGGGCCCTCATAGTGGGTCCTCATACCGGGCCCTCATAGTGGGCCCTCATACTGGGCCCTCATAGTGGGCCCTGATAGTGGGTCCTAATACCGGGCCCTCATACTGGGCCATCATAGTGGGCCATCATAGTGGGCCCTCATACTGGACCCTCATAGTGGGTCCTCATAGTGGGTCTTCATAGTGGGCCCTCATAGTGGGCCCTCATACTGGACCCTCATATTGGGTCCTCATACTGGGCCCTCATAATGGGCCATCATAGTCGGCCCTCATACTGGACCCTCATAGTGGGTCCTCATACTGGGCCCTCATAGTGGGCCATCATAGTGGGCCCTCAAACTGGACCCTCATAGTGGGTCCGCATAGTGGGTCTTCATAGTGGGTCTTCATACTGGGCCCTCATACTGGGCCCTCATACTGGGCCCTCATAGTGGGCCCTCATACTGGACCCTCATAGTGGGTCCTCATACTGGGCCCTCATAGTGGGCCATCATAGTGGGCCCTCATACTGGACCCTCATAGTGGGTCCTCATAGTGGGTCTTCATAGTGGGTCTTCATACTGTGCCCTCATACTGGGCCCTCATAGTGGGTCCTCATAGTGGGTCCTCATACTAGGCCCTCATAGTGGGCCATCATACTGGACCCTCATAGTGGGTCCTCATAGTGGGTCTTCATAGTGGGTCTTCATACTGTGCCCTCATACTGGGCCCTCATAGTGGGCCCTCATACTGGGCCCTCATACTGGACCCTCATAGTGGGTCCTCATAGTGGGTCCTCATACTGGGCCCTCATACTGGGCCCTCATAGTGGGCCCTCATACTAGGCCCTCATACTGGGCCCTCATAGTGGGTCCTCATAGTGGGCCCTCATACTGGGTCCTCATACTGGGCCCTCATACTGGACCCTCATAGTGGGTTCTCATAGTTGGTCCTCATAGTGGGCCCTCATACTGGGCCCTCATAGTGGGTCCTCATAGTGGGTCCTCATACTGGGCCCTCATACTGGGCCCTCATACTGGACCCTCATAGTGGGCCCTCATACTGGACCCTCATACTGTGTCCTCATAGTGGGCCCTCATACTGGGCCCTCATACTGGGCCCTCATACTGGACCCTCATAGTGGGTTCTCATAGTTGGTCCCTCATACTGGGCCCGCATAGTGGGCCCTCATAGTGGGCCCTCATAGTGGGCCCTCATACTGGGCCCTCATAGTGGGCCCTCATAGTGGGCCCTCATAGTGGGCCCTCATAGTGGGCCCTCATACTGGGCCCTCATACTGGACCCTCATACTGGACCCTCATAGTGGGCCATCATAGTGGGCCATCATAGTGGGGGTCTTTTAGGTCCCAGTTGTTGTTAGTCAACTTGTGGGAATATCATAACCTAGAACCTTAGTGACACCTCGTTACTTCCCCATTCTGTTTTTTGCAACATTTTGGGTTTCTTGTCTGGGAACAAAACGGGAAAGTTCAATGACGCCACAGATGAGCAAGTATTCCAACTTATCTCTGTTTTCATGTTCGATATCAAACAGGATCATAATGTTCGATATCAAACAGGATCATAATGTCTGTTAGCACAGAGGCTTGTTGTCTAGTTTTCAATATTAAAATAAACCTGTAACCCTTACAAAACGTCACGTGATATTCTTAAAGCAACAGCATTCATTACTCAACTTTCTTCATTACTCAACTTTCTTCATTCTTCATTCTTAAAGCAACAGCATTCATTACTCAACTTTCTTCATTCTTCATTCTTAAAGCAACAGCATTCAATACTCAACTTTCTTCATCATTAAAGCAACAGCATTCATTACTCAACTGTCTTCATTCTTAAAGCAACAGCATTCATTACTGGTTATTACTGCATTGTCAGAACTAGAAGCACAAGCATTTCGCTACACTCGCATTAACATCTGCTAACCATGTGTATGTGACAAATAAAATTTGATTTGATTTGATTTAACTTTCTTCATTCTTAAAGCAACAGCATTCAATACTCAACTTTCTTCATCATTAAAGCAAACAGCATTCAATACTCAACTTTCTTCATCATTAAAGCAAACAGCATTCAATACTCAACTTTCTTCATCATTAAAGCAAACAGCATTCAATACTCAACTTTCTTCATCATTAAAGCAAACAGCATTCAATACTCAACTTTCTTCATCATTAAAGCAAACAGCATTCAATACTCAACTTTCTTCATCATTAAAGCAAACAGCATTCAATACTCAACTTTCTTCATCATTAAAGCAAACAGCATTCAATACTCAACTTTCTTCATCATTAAAGCAACAGCATTCAATACTCAACTTTCTTCATCATTAAAGCTTGATAATGAGATGATGATCTGAATCAGCTGTCTTGGTCAAAACCAAGAATGTTCTCCTCTTTGGGTCCCCAGGACCAGGACTGAGGAACCCTGCAGTCAATTGAATAAAATAAGTGGACGGGGTTCAATTGAGTTCAACTCCATAACTGCCGGTAAACCTGTCATGGCCCTGATCCAACCAGTTCCCATCACCATGACTGTCTGGGTGCGTCCCCAATGGAGCCCTATTCCTTATATAAGTCACTGTTTCTAGAAGTAGTGCACTATGTAGGGAATAGAGTGCCATTTTGTACACTGCATCGGTTTACTTAACTTGACCCTGTTCCTGCTCCCCACTCACTCCTCCCTCTCAGTTAAACAAATAGAGACGTACACTATCAGTGCGTTGGTAAACACCACCATGAGTGTCCTCAGCTACGTGTCCAGAAATACATATTCAGGACTTTTTACTTCCTCCTCCTCAGACTCCTCCCCTTATTCTGGACCAATCCTTGTTCTGAACTGGTTTTGATCATGTGTGTCGTCCCAGTGATTGAGAAGTGAACAGGTGTTTTTTTTAACCCAATGATACTGATGAAATTCATTAAGTGGGAAGCAACTGAGGAGGAGGAGTGAGGAGGAGGTGTCAGGCTTGACTAGGTTAGTGTTGTAACATGACTAGGGGGAGGAGTCAGGAGGAGGAGTCAGGAGGAGGTGTCAGGCTTGACTAGGTTGACTAGTGTTGTAACATGACTAGGGGGAGGAGTCAGGAGGAGGAGTCAGGCTTGACTAGGTTAGTGTTGTAACACGACTAGGGGGAGGAGTCAGGAGGAGGAGTCAGGCTTGACTAGGTTAGTGTTGTAACATGACTAGGGGGAGGAGTCAGGAGGAGGAGTCAGGCTTGACTAGGTTAGTGTTGTAACATGACTAGGGGGAGGAGTCAGGAGGAGGAGTCAGGCTTGACTAGGTTAGTGTTGTAACATGACTAGGGGGAGGAGTCAGGAGGAGTCAGGCTTGACTAGGGGGAGGACACAGGAGGAGGAGTCAGGCTTGACTAGGGGGATGGGTGAATTCCGAATCAGTGTGGATTTAAGGGTAAACAATATTCAGACCTCCAGTTCCATTAGCAAGCTGTGATTGTGATATGAAGATGCAGAAGTCTGTCTCTGTCGTTCCTCTACTGTTGCTCCTCTGTCTGTCTGGGGTAGAGGTCACCAAAGGTCAAGGGGTAGAGGTCACTAAAGCTGTAGATTTCAAGACGGAAAACGAGGTGGTCAAAACACCAGCAGACGGACAGACAGACTCTGAGCCGGACCTCTGGGCTGAGCTGAGAGAGCTGAGAGACATGGTGGTGGAACAGAGAGTGGAACTGACTGTCACACAAAGTCAACTGGAGGACGTGAAGACACAGAATTCAGGTAATAAGAGTTGCCACAATGCAAAATAAATGTCAATCTTACCTTGATGTTTTGTAATGTATTGAGATAATGAAGATACATGTTTTGAGTTGGTCTCACTTACCCAGAAAATATATGTTCTTGTTTTTTGAGTTCATTTTTCTTACTCAGACAATCCAGATGATTTGTCTTGTTTTTACGATATTCTGACTCGTTTCAAGCCTTTTGTATAAAATAAGCAATAAGCTAAACAATCTGCCATTGTACTAAGATAGTTTACGTTGGTAAGATGTCAATGCATTCTGATGGTAAGAGAGATCAAGTGTGTGTCACACTCAACACAGCACATTGAATATAGCACAGCAATGGCACAAACAGACACAATGTGGACACTGGGGCCAGATAGGAGACACAATATGGACACTGGGGCCAGATAGGAGACACAATGTGGACACTGGGGCCAGATAGGAGACACAATGTGGACACTGGGGCCAGATAGGAGACAATGTTAAAACCAGCCGTGGAAAAAGTACTCAATTGTCATACTGTAGTAAAAGTAAAGATACCTTACTAGAAAATGACTCAAGTAAAAGTTCAACTCAGTCAGTAAAATATTACTTAAAAGTCTAAAAGTATCTGCTTTGAAATATAATTAAGTATCAAAAGTATGAATAATTTCAAGTTCAGTATATTAAGCAAATCAGACGACACAATTTTCTTATTTTTCCATTGACGGATACACAGGGCCACACTCCAACACTCAGATATCACTTAGTGAGTCTGCCAGATCAGAGGCAGTCGGAATGATCTCTGTTTAGTGAGTCTGCCAAATCAAAGGCAGTAGGAATCACCAGGAATGATCTCTGTTTAGTGAGTCTGCCAAATCAGAGGCAGTAGGAATCACCAGGAATGATCTCTGTTTAGTGAGTCTGTCAGATCAGAGGCAGTAGGAATCACCAGGAATGATCTCTGCTTAGTGAGGCTGTCAGATCAGAGGGAGTAGGAATCACCAGGAATGATCTCTGTTCAGTGAGGCTGCCAGATCAGAGGCAGTATGAATCACCAGGAATGATCTCTGTTTAGTGAGACTGCCAGATCAGAGGCAGTAAGAATCACCAGGAATGGTCTCTGTTTAGTGAGGCTGCCAGATCAGAGGCAGTAGGAATCACCAGGAATGATCTCTGTTTAGTGAGGCTGTCAGATCAGAGGCAGTAGGAATCACCAGGAATGATCTCTGTTTAGTGAGTCTGCCAGATCAGAGGCAGTAGGAATCACCAGGAATGATCTCTGTTTAGTGAGGCTGCCAGATCAGAGGCAGTAGGAATCACCAGGAATGATCTCTGTTTAGTGAGGCTGCCAGATCAGAGGCAGTAGGAATCACCAGGAATGATCTGTGTTTAGTGAGGCTGCCAGATCAGAGGCAGTAGGAATCACCAGGGATGATCTCTGTTTAGTGAGGCTGTCAGATCAGAGGCATCACCAGGAATGATCTCTGTTTAGTGAGGCTGCCAGATCAGAGGCAGTAAGAATCACCAGGAATGGTCTCTGTTTAGTGAGGCTGCCAGATCAGAGGCAGTCAGAATCACCAGGAATGATCTCTGTTTAGTGAGTCTGCAAGATCAAAGGCAGTATGAATCACCAGGATTGATCTCTGTTTAGTGAGGCTGTCAGATCAGAGGCAGTAGGCATCACCAGGAACGATCTCTGTTTAGTGAGGCTGTCAGATCAGAGGCAGTAGGCATCACCAGGAATGATCTCTGTTTAGTGAGTCTGCCAGATCAGAGGCAGTAGGATACACCAGGAATGATCTGTTTAGTGAGTCTGCCAGATCATAGGCAGTAGGAATCACCAAGAATGATCTCTGTTTAGTGAGGCTGCCAGATCAGAGGCAGTAGGAATCACCAGGAATGATCTCTGTTTAGTGAGGCTGCCAGATCAGAGACAGTAGTAATCACCAGGAATGATCTCTGTTTAGTGAGTCTGCCAGATCAGAGGCAGTAGGAATCACAAGGAATGATCTCTGTTTAGTGAGGCTGTCAGATCAGAGGCAGTAGGAATCACCAGGAACGATCTCTGTTTAGTGAGGCTTCCAGATCAGAGGCAGTATGACTCACCAGGAATTATCTCTGTTTAGTGAGGCTGTCAGATCAGAGGCGGTAGGAATCACCAGGAATGATCTCTGTTTAGTGAGTCTGCCAGATCAAAGGCAGTAGGAATCACCAGGAATGATCTCTGTTTAGTGAGGCTGCCAGATCAGAGGCAGTAGGAATCACCAGGAATGGTCTCTGTTTAGTGAGGCTGCCAGATCAGAGGCAGTAGGCATCACCAGGAATGATCTCTGTTTAGTAAGGCTTCCAGATCAGAGGCAGTAGGAATCACCAGGAATGATCTCTGTTTAGTAAGGCTTCCAGATCAGAGGCAGTATGACTCACCAGGAATGTGTCTGAATTGGACCATTTTCCTGTCAGAACGTAACAAGTACTTTGGGTGTCAGGGAAAATGTACAGAGTAAAAAGAACATTATTTTCTTTCAGAATGTAGTGAGTTAAAAGTAAAAGTTGCCAAACAATATACATAGTAAAGTACAGATATCCCCAAAAGATTTCAGTAGTACAATAATAGATTTTTACTTAAGTAATTTATACCATCAGATAGTGATCCGTCTTTCATAAACATTTATTTCAGATCAAAATGATCCTCTGTTGTGTTCATTCTGCTCCTTCAGATGTGGTCCTTGTTTATGTGGTGTTCATTCTGCTCCTTCAGATGTGGTGCTTGTTTATGTCGTGTTCATTCTGCTCCTTCAGATGTGGTCCTTGTTTATGTGGTGTTCATTCTGCTCCTTCAGATGTGGTGCTTGTTTATGTCGTGTTCATTCTGCTCCTTCAGATGTGGTCCTTGTTTATGTCGTGTTCATTCTGCTCCTTCAGATGTGGTCCTTGTTTATGTGGTGTTCATTCTGCTCCTTCAGATGTGGTCCTCGTTTATGTGGTGTTCATTCTGCTCCTTCAGATGTGGTGCTTGTTTATGTGGTGTTCATTCTGCTCCTTCAGATGTGGTGCTTGTCTATGTGGTGTTCATTCTGCTCCTTCAGATGTGGTGCTTGTTTATGTGGTGTTCATTCTGCTCCTTCAGATGTGGTGCTTGTTTATGTGGTGTTCATTCTGCTCCTTCAGATGTGGTGCTTGTTTATGTGGTGTTCATTCTGCTCCTTCAGATGTGGTCCTTGTCTATGTGGTGTTCATTCTGCTCCTTCAGATGTGGTCCTTGTTTATGGATGCAGTTTGACGTTTTAAGACAAAACTGAATCACATTTCTCACATAACACTTCATATACTCCAACAAAGACTTTTGGTTGAAATATTGTCTTTCTTTATCTTTGTAAAGTGAAGGGGGACTGAAATTGAATGGAGGACCAGGATTGAGACAGAACAATATTATTTAAATCTGGATTTCATGTTAATTAAAACTGGGCTTTAGGAATAACGTAGCTATGTACAACTCTATACCATGTAAACATTGCACACCATGTAAACATTGCACACCATGTAAACATTGCATACATTGTATACCATGTAAACATTGCACACCATGTAAACATTGCACACCATGTAAACATTGCACACATTGTATACCATTGTATACATTGTATACCATGTAAACATTGCATACCATGTAAACATTGCACACCATGTAAACATTGCATACATTGTATACCATTGTATACATTGTATACCATGTAAACATTGTATACCATGTAAACATTGTATACCATGTAAACATTGTATACCATGTAAACATTATATACTATGTAAACATTATACATTACGTAAACATTATATACTATGTAAACATTATATACCATGTAAACATTATATACCATGTAAACATTATATACCATGTAAACATTATATACCATGTAAACATTATATACCATGTAAACATTATACATTACGTAAACATTATACATTACGTAAACATTATATACTATGTAAACATTATATACTATGTAAACATTATATACTATGTAAACATTATATACCATGTAAACATTATATACCATGTAAACATTATATACCATGTAAACATTATATACCATGTAAACATTATATACCATGTAAACATTATATAGTATGTAAACATTATATACCATGTAAACATTATATAGTATGTAAACATTATATACCATGTAAACATTATATACTATGTAAACATTATATATTATGTAAACATTATATACTATTTAAACATTATATACTATTTAAACATTATATATTATGTAAACATTATATATTATGTAAACATTATATATTATGTAAACATTATATAGTATGTAAACATTATATACCATGTAAACATTATATACCATGTAAACATTATATACCATGTAAACATTATATACTATGTAAACATTGGGGCAAAATAAGCAATACTCCTTGTGTTATGACTTTGAGTTGCTTTTCCCTGCCTTATCCATGATATCTCGCAGATCTGATCAGAGCTCAAGGACACTAGTCCGAAGCTTTAAAATGTGTCTATCTTTGAGCTGAACAATATCTAATAACATTCATGCTAGGATTGTTTTAGGGCTGCAGTGTTGAGAGCTAACTTTCATTGATAGGAATCACATAATACATAATACTCACAATACTCATATTATCACCAGGTGATAACTTTAGATGGTAGGAATCAGATATCACAATACTCATATTAACACCAGGTGATAACTTTAGATGGTAGGAATCAGATATCACAATACTCATATTATCACCAGGTGATAACTTTAGATGGTAGGAATCAGATATCATAATACCAGGTGATAACTTTAGATGGTAGGAATCAGATATCACAATACCCATATTATCACCAGGTGATAACTTTAGATGGTAGGAATCAGATATCACAATACCAGGTGATAACTTTAGATGGTAGGAATCAGATATCACAATACCCATATTATCACCAGGTGATAACTTTAGATGGTAGGAATCAGATATCACAATACCCATATTAATACCAGGTGATAACTTTAGATGGTAGGAATCAGATATCACAATACCCATATTATCACCAGGTGATAACTTTAGATGGTAGGAATCAGATATCACAATACTCATATTATCACCAGGTGTAAATGGTGTCAAGAAGAGTTGTTGTGTTTTTTATTCCAGAGATGGAGTTCAGGCTAAGAACTGCAGAGGACCAGGTGAAGCTACTGAAGGCTGAGAATCAAGGTAAAACAAGAGATTCTGTTGAATGTGTGATTTGGGTAATATATTTGAACCAATATTGTGTATTTACCTTCAATGTTTCCCATGATGGAAGTGATCAGAAAGGGACACTGTGAACCTTAATGCCAAAACATTCAGGACATAGAGCTGTACCAAGTGGCCCCATGTTGCAAACCCCACCCTGCCATGAGACTCCCATGGCTTCATCACTGAAAAACAATCATGGAGGACTTTGAAATCATTTGAAAGCTGACAAACAGGGTTGTTAAACTATTCTATGATTTATTTAATTTGTATGTTTAAACGTTGGATTTTTAACATGAATTATCTTAAAACGCATTCACTGCGATTTTTCTCATTTTCCTAAATTATGTACCTTAGACCCTATTTGACATAATCAGAGGTGTCTGTGTTGTGCCTCTCATCGGTTTAGACACAGCAGACTGTTGAATACAGGATGTGTGTCATTCCAATCATAGAAATATAATGAAAAGAATGGACCTCTCCCTTTATACCACTGTATGTTAGCTGGTACCACATTTCACATTTAAAATGATTAGAAACTAACTTCCATTTACTACCAGAAAGATGGATCCCGGTCCACCCACTGTTGAATGTCAACTTGAATGTGAAAGTCAATTCTATTATCTATGTTTCTATTTATTTATTCATCTGTGTATTGATTTATCCACACGTTGTGTTTTAGTAATCGATTAGTGTATTCATTTATACATACGTTGTGTTTTAGTAAACGATTAGTGTATTCATTGATGGATTGAGCTCTCTGGTTCCAGCCCTGGAGCTGAGGACTCTTGACGTCAGCTCCAACTACTCTCGGAGCCAGGTGGAACTACAGAAGACTGAGCTGGAGGAGCTGAAGAGACAGAACACAGGTAGAGAAGAGAGAGAGAGAACACAGGTAGAGGAGAAGAAGAGAGAGAACACAGGTAGATGAGAAGGAGAGAGAACACAGGTAGAGATGGAGGATAAGCTGAAGAAAGAGAAAATGTATAGGAGTGAAGTAGCAGAGGAAAGAGAACAGGTAGAGGACTGGAAGACAGAGAACAGGTAGAGGACTGGAGGACAGAGAACAGGTAGAGGATTGGAGGACAGAGAACAGGTAGAGGATTGGAGGACAGAGAACAGGTAGAGGATTGGAGGACAGAGAACAGGTAGAGGACTGGAGGACAGAGAACAGGTAGAGGACTGGAGGATAGAGAACAGGTAGAGGACTGGAGGACAGAGAACAGGTAGAGGACTGGAGGACAGAGAACAGGTAGAGTACTGGAGGACAGAGAACAGGTAGAGGACTGGTGGACAGAGAACAGGTAGAGGACTGGAGGACAGAGAACAGGTAGAGGACTGGAGGACAGAGAACAGGTAGAGTACTGGAGGACAGAGAACAGGTAGAGGACTGGTGGACAGAGAACAGGTAGAGGACTGGAGGACAGAGAACAGGTAGAGTACTGGAGGACAGAGAACAGGTAGAGTACTGGAGGACAGAGAACAGGTAGAGGACTGGTGGACAGAGAACAGGTAGAGGACTGGAGGACAGAGAACAGGTAGAGGACTGGAGGACAGAGAACAGGTAGAGGACTGGAGGTTAAGCTGCCATAGTAACTAAGGCATTACAACCACAAACTGTTGTCTGACCATTTAAACCATTGTCTTGGTTTCTGACCAATGTGTGTTTTTGTTTGTTTCCTCTAACAGACCGGAAGGTAGCGTTCTCTGTTACTTTGGGGGTTGGGGGTTACTATGGGGGTTACTATGGACCCACATCCACTACCCTGGTCTACAAGGACATCCTCACAAACATCGGCAATCACTACAACACAACTAATGGTGAGTTTGCTGCTGCCATTTCTTACGCTTGAACTGATCTGTAGAGTCTTCAACTGAACTATCTATAGAGTCTTCAACTGAACTATCTATAGAGTCTTCAACTGAACTATCTATAGAGAGTCTTCAACTGAACTATCTATAGAGAGTCTTCAACTGAACTATCTGTAGAGAGTCTTCAACTGAACTATCTGTAGAGAGTCTTCAACTGAACTATCTGTAGAGTCTTCAACTGAACTATCTGTAGAGTCTTCAACTGAACTATCTATAGAGTCTTCAACTGAACTATCTATAGAGTCTTCAACTGAACTATCTGTAGAGTCTTCAACTGAACTATCTAGAGAGTCTTCAACTGAATTATCTATAGAGAGTCTTCAACTGAATTATCTATAGAGTCTTCAACTGAATTATCTATAGTCTTCAACTGAATTATCTATGGTCTTCAACTGAACTATCTATCGAGAGTCTACAACTGAACTATCTATAGAGTCTTCAACTGAATTATCTATAGAGTCTTCAACTGAATTATCTATAGAGAGTCTTCAACTGAACTATCTATAGAGTCTTCAACTGAACTATCTGTAGATTCTTCAACTGAACTATCTATAGTTCTTCAACTGAATTATATAGAGAGTCTTCAACTGAATTATCTATAGAGAGTCTTCAACTGAACTATCTATAGAGTCTTCAACTGAACTATCTATAGAGTCTTCAACTGAACTATCTATAGAGTCTTCAACTGAACTATCTATAGAGTCTTCAACTGAACTATCTGTAGAGTCTTCAACTGAATTATCTATAGTTCTTCAACTGAATTATCTAGAGAGTCTTCAACTGAACTATCTATAGAGAGTCTTCAACTGAATTATCTATAGAGTCTTCAACTGAATTATCTATAGAGTCTTCAACTGAATTATCTATAGAGTCTTCAACTGAATTATCTATAGAGTCTTCAACTGAATTATCTATAGTCTTCAACTGAATTATCTATGGTCTTCAACTGAACTATCTATCGAGAGTCTACAACTGAACTATCTATAGAGTCTTCAACTGAATTATCTATAGAGAGTCTTCAACTGAATTATCTATAGAGTCTTCAACTGAATTATCTATAGAGAGTCTTCAACTGAATTATCTATAGAGAGTCTTCAACTGAATTATCTATAGAGAGTCTTCAACTGAATTATCTATAGAGAGTCTTCAACTGAATTATCTATAGAGAGTCTTCAACTGAACTATCTATAGAGAGTCTTCAACTGAACTATCTATAGAGAGTATTCAACTGAATTATCTATAGAGAGTCTTCAACTGAACTATCTATAGAGTCTTCAACTGAATTATCTATAGAGAGTCTTCAACTGAATTATCTATAGAGTCTTCAACTGAACTCTGTATGGAGAGAGAGCCTCACATGTTCCATCTCTTTCCCAGGTCACTTCACAGCCCCAGTGAGGGGAGTTTACTACTTCAGAATCGCCTTGTTTGGAATCGTAGAAAGGAACAGCGGCATACATTGCAACCTCCGCACAAACGGCATCGTAACCCTGAAGGCAGGTCTTTGGGAATACATTGCAAAGTCCCAGCACCACGTAGCTAATGCTGCCTCTCTGCTGCTCGAGCAGGGAGACGTAGTTGACGTTCAACTGGGTGGAACCACAATCTATGATGACAGTCACAGGAGAAACACCTTCACTGGCTTCCTGCTCTTCCCAGCGTGAGATGATATTCAGTGAACCACAGTGGAATGAAGCCTTCTGCCAACGCGTTGTCCTCTATACATGTTGTCCTCTATACATGTTGTCCTCTATACGCGTTGTCCTCTATACGCGTTGTCCTCTATACGCGTTGTCCTCTATACGCGTTGTCCTCTATACGCGTTGTCCTCTATACGCGTTGTCCTCTATACGCGTTGTCCTCTATACGCGTTGTCCTCTATACGCGTTGTCCTCTATACGCGTTGTCCTCTATACGCGTTGTCCTCTATACGCGTTGTCCTCTATACGCGTTGTCCTCTATACGCGTTGTCCTCTATACGCGTTGTCCTCTATACGCGTTGTCCTCTATACGCGTTGTCCTCTATACGCGTTGTCCTCTATACGCGTTGTCCTCTATACGCGTTGTCCTCTATACATGTTGTCCTCTATACATGTTGTCCTCTATACATGTTGTCCTCTATACATGTTGTCCTCTATACATGTTGTCCTCTATACATGTTGTCCTCTATACATGTTGTCCTCTATACATGTTGTCCTCTATACATGTTGTCCTCTATACATGTTGTCCTCTATACATGTTGTCCTCTATACATGTTGTCCTCTATACATGTTGTCCTCTATACATGTTGTCCTCTATACATGTTGTCCTCTATACATGTTGTCCTCTATACATGTTGTCCTCTATACATGTTGTCCTCTATACATGTTGTCCTCTATACATGTTGTCCTCTATACATGTTGTCCTCTATACATGTTGTCCTCTATACATGTTGTCCTCTATACATGTTGTCCTCTATACATGTTGTCCTCTATACATGTTTTTATTGATTGTTTGTTGTGTCTGGCAGGAGCAACCTTCTCATTTTGATGATACAATAAATTAAATTGATTGATCGATCAATACATGAATAAATCAACCAAGCAATATGTCAATCACTAAGAATCTTTCTGCCAGTGAAAATGAAAGATTAACAACATATGTATTCTCATGTATGTTGTGGACTCAAGATCATTCAATATTTATATTCATTCTATATCAATCTATAGAAGTAGAGATGTTGACTTTAAAAAAGTTGTTGATAATACTATGCTCTGCTGGTAGATCAGCTGTTAGGTACGGTAGAGCAGCTGTTAGGTACGGTAGAGCAGCTGTTAGGTACGGTAGAGCAGCTGTTAGGTACGGTAGAGCAGCTGTTAGGTACGGTAGAGCAGCTGTTAGGTACGGTAGAGCAGCTGTTAGGTACGGTAGAGCAGCTGTTAGGTACGGTAGAGCAGCTGTTAGGTACGGTAGAGCAGCTGTTTGGTACGGTAGAGCAGCTGTTTGGTACGGTAGAGCAGCTGTTTGGTACGGTAGAGCAGCTGTTTGGTACGGTAGAGCAGCTGTTAGGTACGGTAGAGCAGCTCTTAGGTACGGTAGAGCAGCTGTTAGGTACGGTAGAGCAGCTGTTAGGTACGGTAGATCAGCTGTTAGTTATGGTAGAGCAGCTGTTAGGTATGGAAGAGCAGCTGTTAGGTATGGAAGAGCAGCTGTAAGGTATGGTAGCGCAGCTGTTAGGTATGGTAGATCAGCTGTTAGTTACGGTAGAGCAGCTGTTAGGTATGGTAGAGCAACTGTTAGGTATGGTAGATCAACTGTTAGTTATGGTAGAGCAGCTGTTAGGTATGGTAGAGCAGCTGTGAGGTATGGTAGATCAGCTGGTAGATCAGCTCGTAGAGCAGCTGCTATAATAGGACATCACATCAACACCACTACAATAGAACCACCCATCAACACTACTACAATAGGACATCAACCCCACTACAATAGTACATCAACCCCACTACAATAGGACATCAACCCCACTACAATAGGACATCAACCCCACTACAATAGGAGATCAACCCCACTACAATAGGAGATCAACCCCACTACAATAGAACATCACATTACCCCACTACAATAGAACATCAACCCCACTACAATAGAACATTACATCAATACCACTACAATAGGACATCAACCCCACTACAATAGGACATCACATCAATACCACTACAATAGGACATCAACCCCACTACAAAAGGACATCAACCCCACTACAATAGAACATCAACCCCACTACAATAGAACATCACATCAATACCACAACAATAGGACATCACATCAACCCCACTACAAAAGGACATCAACCCCACTACAATAGAACATCAACCTCACTACAATAGGACATCAACCTCACTAACATATGGACATCAACACCACTACAATAGGACATCAACCCCACTCCAATTGGACATCAACCCCACTACAATAGTACATCAAACCCACTACAATAGTACATCAAACCTACTACAATAGTACATCAAACCCACTACAATAGTATATCAAACCTACTACAATAGGATATCACATCAACACCACTACAATAGGACATCACATCAACACCACTACAATAGGACATCACATCAACACCACTACAATAGTACATCAACCCCACTACAATAGGACATCAACACCACTACAATAGAACATCACATAAACACCACTACAATAGGACATCAACCTCACTACAATAGAACATCACATCAACACCACTACAATAGAACATCACATCAACACCACTACAATAGGACATCACATCAACACCAATACAATAGGACATCACATCAACACCACTACAATAGAACATCACAACAACCCCACTACAATAGAACATCAACACCACTACAATAGGACATCACATCAACCCCACTACAATAGAACATCACATCAACCCCACTACAATAGGACATCACATCAACACCACGAGATTAGAACATCAACACCACTACAATAGAACATCACATCAACCCCACTACAATAGAACATCACATCAACACCACTACAATAGGACATCACATCTACCCCACTACAATAGAACATCACATCAACACCACTACAATAGGACATCACATCAACACCACTACAATAGGACATCACATCAACACCACTACAATATGACATCACATCAACCCAACTACAATAGGACATCACATCAACCCCACTACAATAGAACATCACATCAACACCACTACAATAGTACATCAAACCCACTACAATAGTACATCAAACCTACTACAATAGTACATCAAACCCACTACAATAGTACATCAAACCTACTACAATAGGATATCACATCAACACCACTACAATAGGACATCACATCAACACCACTACAATAGAACATCACATCAACACCACTACAATAGTACATCAACCCCACTGCAATAGGACATCAACACCACTACAATAGAACATCACATAAACACCACTACAATAGGACATCAACCTCACTACAATAGAACATCACATCAACACCACTACAATAGGACATCACATCAACCCCACTACAATAGGACATCACATCAACACAACTACAATAGAACATCCACACTACTACAATAGGACATCAACACCACTACAATAGGACATCACATCAACACCACTACAATAGGACATCACATCAACCCCACTACAATAGAACATCACATCAACACCACTACAATAGAACATCACAACAACCCCACTACAATAGACACATCAATAGGACACACCACTACAATAGGACATCACATCAACACCAATACAATAGGACATCATCAACACCACTACAATAGAACATCACAACAACCCCACTACAATAGAACATCAACACCACTACAATAGGACATCACATCAACCCCACTACAATAGAACATCACATCAACCCCACTACAATAGGACATCACATCAACACCACGAGATTAGAACATCAACACCACTACAAAAGAACATCACATCAACCCCACTACAATAGAACTTCACATCAACACCACTACAATAGGACATCACATCAACCCCACTACAATAGAACATCACATCAACACCACTACAATAGGACATCACATCAACACCACTACAATAGGACATCACATCAACCCAACTACAATAGGACATCACATCAACCCCACTACAATAGAACATCACATCAACACCACTACAATAGTACATCAAACCCACTACGATAGTACATCAAACCTACTACAATAGTACATCAAACCCACTACAATAGTACATCAAACCTACTACAATAGGATATCACATCAACACCACTACAATAGGACATCACATCAACACCACTACAATAGAACATCACATCAACACCACTACAATAGGACATCACATCAACACCACTACAATAGGACATCAACACCACTAGAATAGAACATCACATCAACCCCACTACAATAGAACATCACATCAACACCACTACAATAGGACATCACATCAACCCCACTACAATAGAACATCACATCAACCCCACTACAATAGAACATCAACACCACTACAATAGGACATCACATCAACACCACTACAATAGGACATCACATCAACACCACTACAATAGAACATCAACACCACTACAATAGGACATCACATCAACACCACTACAATAGAACATTACAACAACCCCACTACAATAGAACATCAACACCACTACAATAGGACATCACATCAACCCCACTACAATAGAACATCACATCAACCCCACTACAATAGGACATCACATCAACACCACGAGATTAGAACATCAACACCACTACAAAAGAACATCACATCAACCCCACTACAATAGAACTTCACATCAACACCACTACAATAGGACATCACATCTACCCCACTACAATAGAACATCACATCAACACCACTACAATAGGACATCACATCAACACCACTACAATAGGACATCACATCAACCCAACTACAATAGGACATCACATCAACCCCACTACAATAGAACATCACATCAACACCACTACAATAGTACATCAAACCCACTACAAAAGGACATCAACCCCACTACAATAGAACATCAACCCCACTACAATAGAACATCACATCAATACCACAACAATAGGACATCACATCAACCCCACTACAAAAGGACATCAACCCCACTACAATAGAACATCAACCTCACTACAATAGGACATCAACACCACTACAATAGAACATCACATAAACACCACTACAATAGGACATCAACCTCACTACAATAGAACATCACATCAACACCACTACAATAGGACATCACATCAACCCCACTACAATAGGACATCACATCAACACAACTACAATAGAACATCCACACTACTACAATAGGACATCAACACCACTACAATAGGACATCACATCAACCCCACTGCAATAGAACATCACATCAACACCACTACAATAGGACATCACATCAACCCCACTACAATAGAACATCACATCAACACCACTACAATAGAACATCACAACAACCCCACTACAATAGAACATCAACACCACTACAATAGGACATCACATCAACACCAATACAATAGGACATCACATCAACACCACTACAATAGAACATCACAACAACCCCACTACAATAGAACATCAACACCACTACAATAGGACATCACATCAACCCCACTACAATAGAACATCACATCAACCCCACTACAATAGGACATCACATCAACACCACGAGATTAGAACATCAACACCACTACAATAGAACATCACATCAACCCCACTACAATAGAACATCACATCAACACCACTACAATAGGACATCACATCTACCCCACTACAATAGAACATCACATCAACACCACTACAATAGGACATCACATCAACACCACTACAATAGGACATCACATCAACACCACTACAATATGACATCACATCAACCCAACTACAATAGGACATCACATCAACCCCACTACAATAGAACATCACATCAACACCACTACAATAGTACATCAAACCCACTACAATAGTACATCAAACCTACTACAATAGTACATCAAACCCACTACAATAGTACATCAAACCTACTACAATAGGATATCACATCAACACCACTACAATAGGACATCACATCAACACCACTACAATAGAACATCACATCAACACCACTACAATAGTACATCAACCCCACTGCAATAGGACATCAACACCACTACAATAGAACATCACATAAACACCACTACAATAGGACATCAACCTCACTACAATAGAACATCACATCAACACCACTACAATAGGACATCACATCAACCCCACTACAATAGGACATCACATCAACACAACTACAATAGAACATCCACACTACTACAATAGGACATCAACACCACTACAATAGGACATCACATCAACACCACTACAATAGGACATCACATCAACCCCACTACAATAGAACATCACATCAACACCACTACAATAGAACATCACAACAACCCCACTACAATAGAACATCAACACCACTACAATAGGACATCACATCAACACCAATACAATAGGACATCACATCAACACCACTACAATAGAACATCACAACAACCCCACTACAATAGAACATCAACACCACTACAATAGGACATCACATCAACCCCACTACAATAGAACATCACATCAACCCCACTACAATAGGACATCACATCAACACCACGAGATTAGAACATCAACACCACTACAAAAGAACATCACATCAACCCCACTACAATAGAACTTCACATCAACACCACTACAATAGGACATCACATCTACCCCACTACAATAGAACATCACATCAACACCACTACAATAGGACATCACATCAACACCACTACAATAGGACATCACATCAACCCAACTACAATAGGACATCACATCAACCCCACTACAATAGAACATCACATCAACACCACTACAATAGTACATCAAACCCACTACAATAGTACATCAAACCTACTACAATAGTACATCAAACCCATACAATAGTACATCAAACCTACTACAATAGGATATCACATCAACACCACTACAATAGGACATCACATCAACACCACTACAATAGAACATCACATCAACACCACTACAATAGGACATCACATCAACACCACTACAATAGGACATCAACACCACTAGAATAGAACATCACATCAACCCCACTACAATAGAACATCACATCAACACCACTACAATAGGACATCACATCAACCCCACTACAATAGAACATCACATCAACCCCACTACAATAGAACATCACATCAACACCACTACAATAGAACATCACATCAACACCACTACAATAGAACATCACAACAACCCCACTACAATAGAACATCAACACCACTACAATAGGACATCACATCAACACCACTACAATAGGACATCACATCAACACCACTACAATAGAACATCACATCAACACCACTACAATAGAACATCACAACAACCCCACTACAATAGAACATCACAACAACCCCACTACAATAGAACATCAACTCCACTACAATAGGACATCACATCAACACCACTACAATAGGAAATCACATCAACACCACTACAATAGAACATCACAACAACCCCACTACAATAGAACATCAACACCACTACAATAGGACATCACATCAACCCCACTACAATAGAACATCACATCAACCCCACTACAATAGAACATCACATCAACACCACGATATTAGAACATCAACACCACTACAATAGAACATCACATCAACCCCACTACAATAGAACATCACATCAACACCACTACAATAGGACATCACATCAACACCACTACAATAGAACATCACATCAACACCACTACAATAGGACATCACATCAACACCACTACAATAGGACATCACATCAACCCCACTGCAATAGGACATCAACACCACTACAATAGGACATCAACACCACTACAATAGGACATCACATCAACACCACTACAATAGGACATCAACACCACTACAATAGGACATCACATCAACCCCACTACAATAGGACATCACATCAACACCACTACAATAGGACATCACATCAATCCCACTACAATAGAACATCACATCAACACCACTACAATAGAACATAACATCAACACCACTACAATAGAACATCAACACCACTACAATAGGACATCAACACCACTACAATAGGACATCAACCCCACTACAATAGGACATCAACCCCACTACAATAGGACATCACATCAACACCACTACAATAGGACATAAACACCACTACAATTGAACATCACATCAACCCCACTACAATAGGACATGACATCAACACCACTACAATAGAACATCAACACCACTACAATAGGACATCCACACTACTACAATAGGACATCCACACTACTACAATAGGACATCAACCCCACTACAATTGGACATCAACACCACTACAATAGAACATCAACACAACTACAATAGGACATCACATCAACCTCACTACAATAGGACATCACATCAACCCCACTACAATAGAACATTACATCAATTCCACTACAATAGGACATCAACCCCACTACAATAGGACATCACATCAATACCACTACAATAGGACATCAACCCCACTACAAAAGGACATCAACCCCACTACAATAGAACATCAACCCCACTACAATAGAACATCACATCAATACCACAACAATAGGACATCACATCAACCCCACTACAAAAGGACATCAACCCCACTACAATAGAACATCAACCTCACTACAATAGGACATCAACCTCACTAACATATGGACATCAACACCACTACAATAGGACATCAACCCCACTCCAATTGGACATCAAACCCACTACAATAGTATATCAAACCTACTACAATAGGATATCACATCAACACCACTACAATAGGACATCACATCAACACCACTACAATAGGACATCACATCAACCTCACTACAATAGGACATCAACCCCACTACAATAGGACATCAACACCACTACAATAGAACATCAACACCACTACAATAGAACATCAACATCAACACATCACTACAATAGAACATCACATCAACACCACTACAATAGGACATCACATCAACCCCACTACAATAGAACATCACATCAACACAACTACAATAGGACATCAACACCACTACAATAGGACATCAACACCACTACAATAGGACATCACATCAACCCCACTACAATAGAACATCACATCAACAACACTACAATAGGACATCACATCAACCCCACTACAATAGAACATCACATCAACACCACTACAATAGAACATCACAACAACCCCACTACAATAGAACATCAACACCACTACAATAGGACATCACATCAACACCAATACAATAGGACATCACATCAACACCACTACAATAGAACATCACAACAACCCCACTACAATAGAACATCAACACCACTACAATAGGACATCACATCAACCCCACTACAATAGAACATCACATCAACCCCACTACAATAGGACATCACATCAACACCACGAGATTAGAACATCAACACCACTACAATAGAACATCACATCAACCCCACTACAATAGAACATCACATCAACACCACTACAATAGGACATCACATCTACCCCACTACAATAGAACATCACATCAACACCACTAAAATAGGACATCACATCAACACCACTACAATAGGACATCACATCAACACCACTACAATATGACATCACATCAACCCAACTACAATAGGACATCACATCAACCCCACTACAATAGAACATCACATCAACACCACTACAATAGTACATCAAACCTACTACAATAGTACATCAAACCCACTACAATAGTACATCAAACCTACTACAATAGGATATCACATCAACACCACTACAATAGGACATCACATCAACACCACTACAATAGAACATCACATCAACACCACTACAATAGTACATCAACACCACTACAATAGAACATCACATAAACACCACTACAATAGGACATCAACCTCACTACAATAGAACATCACATCAACACCACTACAATAGGACATCACATCAACCCCACTACAATAGGACATCACATCAACACAACTACAATAGAACATCCACACTACTACAATAGGACATCAACACCACTACAATAGGACATCACATCAACACCACTACAATAGGACATCACATCAACACCACTACAATAGAACATCACATCAACACCACTACAATAGAACATCACAACAACCCCACTACAATAGAACATCAACACCACTACAATAGGACATCACATCAACACCACTACAATAGGACATCACATCAACCCCACTACAATAGAACATCACATCAACACCACTACAATAGAACATCAACACCACTACAATAGGACATCACATCAACCCCACTACAATAGAACATCACATCAACCCCACTACAATAGGACATCACATCAACACCACGAGATTAGAACATCAACACCACTACAAAAGAACATCACATCAACCCCACTACAATAGAACTTCACATCAACACCACTACAATAGGACATCACATCTACCCCACTACAATAGAACATCACATCAACACCACTACAATAGGACATCACATCAACACCACTACAATAGGACATCACATCAACCTCACTACAATAGGACATCACATCAACCCCACTACAATAGAACATCACATCAACACCACTACAATAGTACATCAAACCCACTACAATAGTACATCAAACCTACTACAATAGTACATCAAACCCACTACAATAGTACATCAAACCTACTACAATAGGATATCACATCAACACCACTACAATAGGACATCACATCAACCCCACTACAATAGAACATCACATCAACACCACTACAATAGTACATCAAACATCAATACAAGTACATCAAACCCACTACAATAGTACATCAAACCCACTACAATAGTACATCATCAACCCACTACAATAGGACATCACATCAACACCACGAGATTAGAACATCACATCACCACTACAAAAGAACATCACATCAACCCCACTACAATAGAACTTCACATCAACACCACTACAATAGGACATCACATCTACCCCACTACAATAGAACATCACATCAACACCACTACAATAGGACATCACATCAACCCCACTACAATAGAACATCACATCAACACCACTACAATAGAACATCACAACAACCCCACTACAATAGAACATCAACACCACTACAATAGGACATCACATCAACACCAATACAATAGGACATCACATCAACACCACTACAATAGAACATCACAACAACCCCACTACAATAGAACATCAACACCACTACAATAGGACATCACATCAACCCCACTACAATAGAACATCACATCAACCCCACTACAATAGGACATCACATCAACACCACGAGATTAGAACATCAACACCACTACAATAGAACATCACATCAACCCCACTACAATAGAACATCACATCAACACCACTACAATAGGACATCACATCTACCCCACTACAATAGAACATCACATCAACACCACTACAATAGGACATCACATCAACACCACTACAATAGGACATCACATCAACACCACTACAATATGACATCACATCAACCCAACTACAATAGGACATCACATCAAACCCACTACAATAGAACATCACATCAAAACCACTACAATAGTACATCAAACCCACTACAATAGTACATCAAACCTACTACAATAGTACATCAAACCCACTACAATAGTACATCAAACCTACCTCAATAGGATATCACATCAACACCACTACAATAGGACATCACATCAACACCACTACAATAGAACATCACATCAACACCACTACACATACAATAGGACATCAACACCACTACAATAGAACATCACATAAACACCACTACAATAGAACATCAACACCACTACAATAGAACATCAACACCACTACAATAGGACATCACATCAACCCCACTACAATAGGACATCACATCAACACAACTACAATAGAACATCCACACTACTACAATAGGACATCAACACCACTACAATAGGACATCACATCAACACCACTACAATAGAACATCACATCAACCCCACTACAATAGAACATCACATCAACACCACTACAATAGAACATCACAACAACCCCACTACAATAGAACATCAACACCACTACAATAGGACATCACATCAACACCACTACAATAGGACATCACATCAACACCACTACAATAGAACATCACAACAACCCCACTACAATAGAACATCAACACCACTACAATAGGACATCACATCAACCCCACTACAATAGGACATCACACTACAATAGAACATCACACTACAATAGGACATCACATCAACCCCATCAACATCCACACTACAATAGGACATCATCACCACTACAATAGGACATCACATCACCATCAACACCACTACAATAGAACATCACATCAACACCACTACAATAGGACATCACATCAACCCCACTACAATAGAACATCACATCAAACCACTACAATAGAACATCACAACAACCCCACTACAATAGAACATCAACACCACTACAATAGGACATCACATCAACACAATACAATAGGACATCACATCAACACCACTACAATAGGACATCACATCAACCCCACTACAATAGAACATCAACACCACTACAATAGGACATCAACCCCACTACAATAGAACATCACATCAACCCCACTACAATAGGACATCACATCAACACCACGAGATTAGAACATCAACACCACTACAATAGAACATCACATCAACCCCACTACAATAGAACATCACATCAACACCACTACAATAGGACATCACATCAACCCCACTACAATAGAACATCACATCAACACCACTAAAATAGGACATCACATCAACACCACTACAATAGGACATCACATCAACACCACTACAATATGACATCACATCAACCCAACTACAATAGGACATCACATCAACCCCACTACAATAGAACATCACATCAACACCACTACAATAGTACATCAAACCACTACAATAGTACATCAAACCCACTACAATAGTACATCAAACCACTACAATAGGATATCACATCAACACCACTACAATAGGACATCACATCAACACCACTACAATAGAACATCACATCAACACCACTACAATAGTACATCAACACCACTACAATAGAACATCACATAAACACCACTACAATAGGACATCAACCTCACTACAATAGAACATCACATCAACACCACTACAATAGGACATCACATCAACCCCACTACAATAGGACATCACATCAACACAACTACAATAGAACATCCACACTACTACAATAGGACATCAACACCACTACAATAGGACATCACATCAACACCACTACAATAGGACATCACATCAACCCCACTACAATAGAACATCACATCAACACCACTACAATAGAACATCACAACAACCCCACTACAATAGAACATCAACACCACTACAATAGGACATCACATCAACACCAATACAATAGGACATCACATCAACACCACTACAATAGAACATCACAACAACCCCACTACAATAGAACATCAACACCACTACAATAGGACATCACATCAACCCCACTACAATAGAACATCACATCAACCCCACTACAATAGGACATCACATCAACACCACGAGATTAGAACATCAACACCACTACAAAAGAACATCACATCAACCCCACTACAATAGAACTTCACATCAACACCACTACAATAGGACATCACATCTACCCCACTACAATAGAACATCACATCAACACCACTACAATAGGACATCACATCAACACCACTACAATAGGACATCACATCAACCCAACTACAATAGGACATCACATCAACCCCACTACAATAGAACATCACATCAACACCACTACAATAGTACATCAAACCCACTACAATAGTACATCAAACCTACTACAATAGTACATCAAACCCACTACAATAGTACATCAAACCTACTACAATAGGATATCACATCAACACCACTACAATAGGACATCACATCAACCCCACTACAATAGAACATCACATCAACACCACTACAATAGTACATCAAACCCACTACAATAGTACATCAAACCTACTACAATAGTACATCAAACCCACTACAATAGTACATCAAACCCACTACAATAGGACATCACATCAACACCACGAGATTAGAACATCAACACCACTACAATAGAACATCACATCAACCCCACTACAATAGAACATCACATCAACACCACTACAATAGGACATCACATCAACCCCACTACAATAGAACATCACATCAACACCACTACAATAGGACATCACATCAACCCCACTACAATAGAACATCACATCAACACCACTACAATAGAACATCACATCAACCCCACTACAATAGAACATCAACACCACTACAATAGGACATCACATCAACACCACTACAATAGGACATCACATCAACACCACTACAATAGAACATCACATCAACCCCACTACAATAGAACATCAACACCACTACAATAGGACATCACATCAACCCCACTACAATAGAACATCACATCAACCCCACTACAATAGAACATCACATCAACACCACGAGATTAGAACATCAACACCACTACAATAGAACATCACATCAACCCCACTACAATAGAACATCACATCAACACCACTACAATAGGACATCACATCAACCCCACTACAATAGAACATCACATCAACACCACTACAATAGGACATCACATCAACACCACTACAATAGGACATCACATCAACACCACTACAATAGGACATCACATCAACCTCACTACAATAGGACATCACATCAACCCCACTACAATAGAACATCACATCAACACCACTACAATAGGACATCAACCCCACTACAATAGTACATCAAACCTACTACAATAGTACATCAAACATACAATAGTACATCAAACCACTACAATAGGACATCACATCAACACCACTACAATAGGACATCACATCAACACCACTACAATAGAACATCACATCAACACCACTACAATAGTCACATCAACACCACTACAATAGGACATCAACACAACTACAATAGAACATCAACACCACTACAATAGGACATCAACCTCACTACAATAGAACATCACATCAACACCACTACAATAGGACATCACATCAACCCCACTACAATAGGACATCACATCAACACAACTACAATAGAACATCCACACTACTACAATAGGACATCAACACCACTACAATAGGACATCACATCAACACCACTACAATAGGACATCACATCAACCCCACTACAATAGAACATCACATCAACACCACTACAATAGAACATCACAACAACCCCACTACAATAGAACATCAACACCACTACAATAGGACATCACATCAACACCAATACAATAGGACATCACATCAACACCACTACAATAGAACATCACAACAACCCCACTACAATAGAACATCAACACCACTACAATAGGACATCACATCAACCCCACTACAATAGAACATCACATCAACCCCACTACAATAGGACATCACATCAACACCACGAGATTAGAACATCAACACCACTACAAAAGAACATCACATCAACCCCACTACAATAGAACTTCACATCAACACCACTACAATAGGACATCACATCTACCCCACTACAATAGAACATCACATCAACACCACTACAATAGGACATCACATCAACACCACTACAATAGGACATCACATCAACCCACTACAATAGGACATCACATCAACCCCACTACAATAGAACATCACATCAACACCACTACAATAGTACATCAAACCCACTACAATAGTACATCAAACCTACTACAATAGTACATCAAACCCACTACAATAGTACATCAAACCTACTACATCACATCAACACCACTACAATAGGACATCACATCAACCCCACTACAATAGAACATCACATCAACACCACTACAATAGTACATCAAACCCACTACAATAGTACATCAAACCCACTACAATAGTACATCAAACCCACTACAATAGTACATCAAACCTACTACAATAGGACATCACATCAACACCCACATCAACACCACTACAATAGGACATCACATCAACCCCACTACAATAGAACATCACATCAACACCACTACAATAGGACATCAACCCCACTACAATAGAACATCACATCAACACCACTACAATAGGATATCACATCAACCCCACTACAATAGAACATCACATCAACACCACTACAATAGAACATCACATCAACACCACTACAATAGAACATCAACACCACTACAATAGGACATCACATCAACACCACACAATACAATAGGACATCACATCAACACCACTACAATAGAACATCACAACAACCCCACTACAATAGAACATCAACACCACTACAATAGGACATCACATCAACCCCACTACAATAGAACATCACATCAACCCCACTACAATAGGACATCACATCAACACCACGAGATTAGAACATCAACACCACTACAATAGAACATCACATCAACCCCACTACAATAGAACATCACATCAACACCACTACAATAGGACATCACATCTACCCCACTACAATAGAACATCACATCAACACCACTACAATAGGACATCACATCAACACCACTACAATAGGACATCACATCAACACCACTACAATATGACATCACATCAACCCAACTACAATAGGACATCACATCAACCCCACTACAATAGAACATCACATCAAAACCACTACAATAGTACATCAAACCCACTACAATAGTACATCAAACCTACTACAATAGTACATCAAACCCACTACAATAGTACATCAAACCTACTACAATAGGATATCACATCAACACCACTACAATAGGACATCACATCAACACCACTACAATAGAACATCACATCAACACCACTACAATAGTACATCAACACCACTACAATAGGACATCAACACCACTACAAAGAACATCACATAAACACCACTACAATAGGACATCAACCTCACTACAATAGAACATCACATCAACACCACTACAATAGGACATCACATCAACCCCACTACAATAGGACATCACATCAACACAACTACAATAGAACATCCACACTACTACAATAGGACATCAACACCACTACAATAGGACATCACATCAACACCACTACAATAGGACATCACATCAACCCCACTACAATAGAACATCACATCAACACCACTACAATAGAACATCACAACAACCCCACTACAATAGAACATCAACACCACTACAATAGGACATCACATCAACACCAATACAATAGGACATCACATCAACACCACTACAATAGAACATCACAACAACCCCACTACAATAGAACATCAACACCACTACAATAGGACATCACATCAACCCCACTACAATAGAACATCACATCAACCCCACTACAATAGGACATCACATCAACACCACAGATTAGAACATCAACACCACTACAAAAGAACATCACATCAACCCCACTACAATAGAACTTCACATCAACACCACTACAATAGGACATCACATCTACCCCACTACAATAGAACATCACATCAACACCACTACAATAGGACATCACATCAACACCACTACAATAGGACATCACATCAACCCAACTACAATAGGACATCACATCAACCCCACTACAATAGAACATCACATCAACACCACTACAATAGTACATCAAACCCACTACAATAGTACATCAAACCTACTACAATAGTACATCAAACCCACTACAATAGTACATCAAACCTACTACAATAGGATATCACATCAACACCACTACAATAGGACATCACATCAACACCACTACAATAGAACATCACATCAACACCACTACAATAGGACATCACATCAACACCACTACAATAGGACATCAACACCACTAGAATAGAACATCACATCAACCCCAATGCAATACAATAGAACATCACATCAACACCACTACAATAGGACATCACATCAACCCCACTACAATAGAACATCACATCAACCCCACTACAATAGAACATCACATCAACACCACTACAATAGAACATCACATCAACACTACAATAGAACACATCAACACCACTACAATAGAACATCACAACAACCCCACTACAATAGAACATCAATCACCACTACAATAGGACATCACATCAACACCACTACAATAGGACATCACATCAACACCACTACAATAGAACATCACATCAACACCACTACAATAGAACATCACAACAACCCCACTACAATAGAACATCAACTCCACTACAATAGGACATCACATCAACACCACTACAATAGGAAATCACATCAACACCACTACAATAGAACATCACAACAACCCCACTACAATAGAACATCAACACCACTACAATAGGACATCACATCAATCCCCACTACAATAGAACATCACATCAACCCCACTACAATAACACATCACATCAACACCACTACAATAGAACATCAACACCACTACAATAGAACATCACATCAACCACCACTACAATAGAACATCACATCAACACCACTACAATAGGACATCACATCAACACCACTACAATAGAACATCACATCAACACCACTACAATAGGACATCACATCAACACCACTACAATAGGACATCACATCAACCCCACCAATAGGACATCAACACCATACAACATCACATCAACACCACTACAATAGGACATCTACAATAGGACATCAACACCACTACAATAGGACATCACATCAACCCCACTACAATAGGACATCACATCAACACCACTACAATAGGACATCACATCAATCCCACTACAATAGAACATCACATCAACACCACTACAATAGAACATAACATCAACACCACTACAATAGAACATCAACACCACTACAATAGGACATCAACACCACTACAATAGGACATCAACCCCACTACAATAGGACATAAACACCACTACAATTGAACATCACATCAACCCCACTACAATAGGACATGACATCAACACCACTACAATAGAACATCAACACCACTACAATAGGACATCCACACTACTACAATAGGACATCAACCCCACTACAATTGGACATCAACACCACTACAATAGAACATCAACAACTACAATAGGACATCACATCAACCTCACTACAATAGGACATCACATCAACCCCACTACAATAGAACATCACATCAACACCACTACAATAGAACATCACATCAACCCCACTACAATAGAACATCAACACCACTACAATAGGACATCACATCAACACCAATACAATAGGACATCACATCAACCCCACTACAATAGAACATCACACTACAATAACATCCCACTACAATAGAACATCAACACCACTACAATAGGACATCACATCAACCCCACTACAATAGAACATCACATCAACCCCACTACAATAGGACATCACATCGAGATTAGAACATCAACACCACTACAATAGAACATCACATCAACACATCAACACTACAATAGAACTTCACATCAACACCACTACAATAGGACATCACATCTACCCCACTACAATAGAACATCACATCAACACCACTACAATAGGACATCACATCAACACCACTACAATAGGACATCACATCAACCCACTACAATAGGACATCACATCAACCCCACTACAATAGAACATCACATCAACACCACTACAATAGACATCACATCAAACCCACTACAATAGTACATCAAACCTACTACAATAGAACATACATCAAACCCACTACAATAGTACATCAAACCTACTACAATAGGATATCACATCAACACCACTACAATAGGACATCAACCCCACTACAATAGAACATCAACCCCACTACAATAGAACATCACATCAATACCACAACAATAGGACATCACATCAACCCCACTACAAAAGGACATCAACCCCACTACAATAGAACATCAACCTCACTACAATAGGACATCAACCTCACTAACATATGGACATCAACACCACTACAATAGGACATCAACCCCACTCCAATTGGACATCAAACCCACTACAATAGTATATCAAACCTACTACAATAGGATATCACATCAACACCACTACAATAGGACATCACATCAACACCACTACAATAGGACATCACATCAACACCACTACAATAGTACATCAACCCCACTACAATAGGACATCAACACCACTACAATAGAACATCACATAAACACCACTACAATAGGACATCAACCTCACTACAATAGAACATCACATCAACACCACTACAATAGGACATCACATCAACCCCACTACAATAGGACATCACATCAACACAACTACAATAGAACATCCACACTACTACAATAGGACATCAACACCACTACAATAGGACATCACATCAACCCCACTACAATAGAACATCACATCAACACCACTACAATAGGACATCACATCAACCCCACTACAATAGGACATCACATCAACCCCACTACAATAGAACATCACATCAACACCACTACAATAGAACATCACATCAACACCACTACAATAGAACATCAACACCACTACAATAGGACATCACATCAACACCACTACAATAGGACATCACATCAACACCACTACAATAGAACATCACATCAACCCCACTACAATAGAACATCAACACCACTACAATAGGACATCACATCAACCACTACAATAGAACATCACATCAACACCACTACAATAGGACATCACATCAACCCCACTACAATAGAACATCAACACCACTACAATAGAACATCACATCAACCCCACTACAATAGAACATCACATCAACACCACTACAATAGGACATCACATCAACCCCACTACAATAGAACATCACATCAACACCACTACAATAGAACATCACATCAACACCACTACAATAGGACATCACATCAACACATCAATATGACACACATCAACCCAACTACAATAGGACATCACATCAACCCCACTACAATAGAACATCACATCAACACCACACAATAGTACATCAAACCCACTACAATAGTACATCAAACCACTACAATAGAACATACATCAACCCACTACAATAGTACATCAAACCTACTACAATAGGACATCACATCAACACCACTACAATAGGACATCACATCAACACCACTACAATAGAACATCACATCAACACCACTACAATAGAACATCAACACCACTACAATAGAACATCACATCAACACCACTACAATAGAACATCAACACCACTACAATAGAACATCACATCAACACCACTACAATAGGACATCACATCAACCCCACTACAATAGGACATCACATCAACCCCACTACAATAGGACATCGACACCACTACAATAGGACATCAACACCACTACAATAGGACATCACATCAACACCACTACAATAGGACATCACATCAACCCCACTACAATAGAACATCACATCAACACCACTACAATAGAACATCACATCAACACCACTACAATAGAACATCAACACCACTACAATAGGACATCACATCAACACCACTACAATAGGACATCACATCAACACCACTACAATAGAACATCACATCAACCCCACTACAATAGAACATCAACACCACTACAATAGAACATCACATCAACCCCACTACAATAGGACATCACATCAACACCACGAGATTAGAACATCAACACCACTACAAAAGAACATCACATCAACCCCACTACAATAGAACATCACATCAACACCACTACAATAGGACATCACATCAACCCCACTACAATAGAACATCACATCAACACCACTACAATAGGACATCACATCAACACCACTACAATAGGACATCACATCAACCCAACTACAATAGGACATCACATCAACCCCACTACAATAGAACATCACATCAACACCACTACAATAGTACATCAAACCCACTACAATAACATCAAACCACTACAATAGTACATCAAACCCACTACAATAGTACATCAAACCTACTACAATAGGATATCACATCAACACCACTACAATAGGACATCACATCAACCCCACTACAATAGAACATCACATCAACACCACTACAATAGTACATCAAACCCACTACAATAGTACATCAAACCTACTACAATAGTACATCAAACCCACTACAATAGTACATCAAACCTACTACAATAGGACATCACATCAACACCACGAGATTAGAACATCAACACCACTACAAAAGAACATCACATCAACCCCACTACAATAGAACTTCACATCAACACCACTACAATAGGACATCACATCTACCCCACTACAATAGAACATCACATCAACACCACTACAATAGGACATCACATCAACCCCACTACAATAGAACATCACATCAACACCACTACAATAGAACATCACAACAACCCCACTACAATAGAACATCAACACCACTACAATAGGACATCACATCAACACCAATACAATAGGACATCACATCAACACCACTACAATAGAACATCACAATCAACCCCACTACAATAGAACATCAACACCACTACAATAGGACATCACATCAACCCCACTACAATAGAACATCACATCAACCCCACTACAATAGGACATCACATCAACACCTAACAACGAGATTAGAACATCAACACCACTACAATAGAACATCACATCAACCCCACTACAATAGAACATCACATCAACACCACTACAATAGGACATCACATCAACCCACTACAATAGAACATCACATCAACACCACTACAATAGGACATCACATCAACACCACTACAATAGGACATCACATCAACACCACTACAATATGACATCACATCAACCCCACTACAATAGGACATCACATCAACCCCACTACAATAGAACATCACATCAAAACCACTACAATAGTACATCAAACCCACTACAATAGAACATACATCAAACCTACTACAATAGTACATCAAACCCACTACAATAGTACATCAAACCACTACAATAGGATATCACATCAACACCACTACAATAGGACATCACATCAACCCCACTACAATAGAACATCACATCAACACCACTACAATAGGACATCAACCCCACTACAATAGAACATCAACACCACTACAATAGAACATCACATAAACACAACTACAATAGGACATCAATCAACACCACTACAATAGAACATCACATCAACACCACTACAATAGGACATCACATCAACCCCACTACAATAGGACATCACATCAACACAACTACAATAGAACATCCACACTACTACAATAGGACATCAACACCACTACAATAGGACATCACATCAACACCACTACAATAGGACATCACATCAACCCCACTACAATAGAACATCACATCAACACCACTACAATAGAACATCACAACAACCCCACTACAATAGAACATCAACACCACTACAATAGGACATCACATCAACACCAATACAATA